>NC_090887.1:25058283-25083283 GCF_036669925.1 Montipora capricornis | reverse complement strand
TGCCCTTACCACCTGACCAAAGAGTAGCACCTCAACTCTCTTCTGCTGGCATGATTCCAAGTCAGATATCAAAATCTCCGCTTCCCCCTCAAAGGCCTATACAGCCATCCCTTGCTCAACCATCTCAGACACCACCTCCAACAGGTTTTCTGCCAAGAGCAACTACACCACCCCGGACAGGTTTTGTGCCAAGAGCAACTACTCCAGTGGAAACAAAATTATATCAGTCAACTGCTATTTACAGACAGCCTGCTCCTGCATATTCTCAGCAGCAAAACCAAAGACCTGCGCCACCAGCATATAGCAGTCGGTCTGCATACCACAGCTCTTATCCACCTTTAGCTCCCAAGCCTGCGCCAGGAGCGAATGTTCAATTAGCTCAAGCTAGGAATCACGTTCCCTCTGGCAGTACAGTCCTGGGTGGGAGATACCCTAGTTCCTCATTAGCTCCACGTTCTCCAATGTTACGACAAAACTCCCAGCCACAAACACTTCCAAACGTACCACCTAGTACACTTCAGTCTCCATCTGTAGCAAGTGGACAGCTGAATGCCAGTTCGCAGCACGTCTTGCCAGGTGGATTTGCTACTAAAAGTATTAGACCAAAAGTCGCCCAAGATATCAGGCAGCCGAGGAAAGATCCTTTGAAAGGGTAAATTGTTAATCACTGTTTTTTTGCGTTACACGAGAGCCCTTCTTACTTTAGCTGTGTTAAAAAACATATCCTACCTCCATTGACAAGACAGGATTCAATTTGCTTTCTCTAAAGCAATTTCCCATGTTGTCTTCCTCATAAAATATCTTCAATTGTGAATTTGGCTAAAAAACTAATATACACTTAATGTATGGTCCCGAGGGAAACAGTTAGCTTTGTTTTTCTGATGTTTCCGGAGATGAAGTGGAGGGAAACATCAGGACTCGAGGGAAAACAAAACTAACTAGTTTCTCGAGGGACCAGACATTAAGTGCTTTGTTTTATATGTAGAATTTTCCGTCAACAATCGCAGCAAAACATCCGGAGCGGGCAACAACTGTGGAATTGTATCCCGATCGGGATACATTTGAATTCGAATCACAATGCTCGTTTTGTTGAGTGAAAGGCTAGGTATATAACAATGATGCTTGTCTTTGTTCCCTACGACAGGCCAATACCAGAAGGCATTGTTCTCATAGCCCAAGAAGAAAGAGCAGCAGATGTTGTTTCTGGAGGTCTAATAGAAGGTTCAGAAGAGCAAAAGATTATAGTTATAGAAAACAAAAATAGAACAGAAATAAGTGCTCAAGGAAAGGCAGCAAACCATTCAACCTCGCGGTTAGCTCAGGATATTACTATTGGCCAAGACAGTCTAGGTGAAATTTGCACATCACACATGGATGAAAATGTTCGAAAACCGTTAGGGAGACTGCCATCTGTGGGGCAGAGAGATTTGACCATACATAGTGCAACAACAGTTCTTCCAGCCAGTAATGGCAATTTGAAAAGAGAACTATGCATGCATACGGTAGTTGATTCAAGTGTGGAAAATGAAAATTGCCAAAAAGACATGGACGCTTGTGGTCCCGTGAAAAGACCAAGGCTCGACAAAAGAATGTCATCTCTGGAAAGTGAACTTGATAATTCGTCAACACCCTCTAGAACTGTTAGCCCAACTCCGCTTGTGAATGGTGATATAAAAGGAGATGTAAGAAATAAACTTGTGGATAGAATCTTAGACAGAGACCTTCATCTGCCTCTAAATGGGGTTTGTGGAATTGACACTTCTGACCTGGATCTTCTAGCTTCTGATGGAGAGAGACTGAGCAGTAGCAAGGCTTCCTCGCCAGATTTGTTTGGAAGTGAAACAAATTCTGATTTTGGGAAATACCTAGAGGAAAGTGATACTGATACTGGGCTATTTAGTGACATTTTACAAGGAGACCTAAGGATTGATCCAATAGAGAACGGGGCTGAGGGTGCTTATCCATTGACATCCAAGGGGCGAGCTACATCAACTGGGCCTTCTAATGATTGTGGAGGTGTACAAAATGACAAAAGAATTGTATCGGGCTTCGCGGAGCAACAAGCAAAAGTCCCAATTTCTCCTTCAATCAGACCAGAACCACAGAGACCAACTGAAGGGGCATTACCGAACCAGTACAATCCTGGGTTAAGTAGGAATCCAGGGGCAGTAAATGTTTCATGGAACTCTACCAACACCGTGATCCACGGACCAAAAGCTGGATATGAGCATCAAAAAACAGCCACTGGAATCCAACAGAGGATGCCTGAATACCTACAACATGGAAATCAAGCAATAAATTGGACAAATGTCGAGAATAAAAGTGGCGTGGACCCTCAAGGACCAGCTGTGCAAAAACCTGTTTTTCAACATCAAAGCATTGCGCTGAATCCTCAGCAAGGGATTTCGGTTCAGGGCTCATCCCCAATTCATCTGCCTGGCTTACAACAGACTATAGTACCGGGGTCTCGGATTTCTGGTGCTGTCAATAATACAGTATCTATAACTCGAGGATCAGGTGCACAGCTTCCTTCAGCAGCACCTCCTCCCTATCCAGGAGGACAACAAACACCTGCAATTCAGACATCGCTAACTAGGGTAAATGCAGATGTAAGTAGGGACATGCAAGCTGCATCCTGGCCTCAGAATGGTGTTCAGCAGAAACAGGTCCTCTTATCACAACAGGCCGACCCCAGAGTCCACTCTTTGCATCAGAAGGAAGCTTGTATAAGTGGGTTTCAGGATGGTTTGCAGCACAACTCGGTCCAAGGCTCAAAGGTGCCCTCTGGGCCTCAAAGTGCATCGGGCTGGCAAGCTCAGTATCCTAACTTGGGGACTAACAGTAGTCCCAATCCTGATGCTGCCATGTGCAATTCTACTTCGGTACCACAGGGTCGGCAACCATCTGCTACAATGCCTCCACAATATCAGAGTCCCTCTGTACCTCCAGTTGGGAAGACTGCTGTGCCCACTCCAGTTCCTCAAGTGGGCTCACTTGAGTTAGCACCCACTAGCAGAAATGAAAACCCAGCAGATGCGACCGTTCCTCAAGTGGTATCATTCAGACCATATAGATGTCGTTGGGCCTCATGTTATAGGTAATTTACTGTATACGCATAAAGTTTAAGGACCCCCCTCGCTCTTAAGCAATTAAAATAACAAAAAGCGTGGTACAGTAACTGCAAATGTAAAATTGCGAGAAAAAGTATTGACTTGCAGGCGTTCCCCAATCTAATTTGTGAGTTCACTATAGTGTTTTTACGTGACGTCACGGCGCCCATGTTTAATCCTCTGGGAAATGAGCTCTATTATCATGAAAGCGTTTCCTTTTGTTTCGGTGGAAAAACAAGGTTACTGATCACGTGAGTGAAAACACACTATAGGCCTCAGTTGGTGTTTCTTTTAACCCACTAGCTACAGTCCCTCTCTTCTGCACATGAGGTTTTTCTTCCTTCAACAAATGACGGATCATGGGATTTAATTATAACAATGTAATTTATCAATGCTATGTGGTGATATCTTTTGCTAACCAAAGTTGTAACTTGTTTTCTGACCAGTTCATTTGATACAAGCAAAAGTTTGTTTTCTCATGTGGTGAATGAACATGTTCCTCGAGACAGCTTGGTCATGGCTTGTATGTGGGAAGGCTGCCCACATGTGCGTCGCTCGCGGTCCTCTCTTCTGTTTCACCTGCAGGTAAGTCATTTGTTCAGTTTCTCTAAGAACGCGGATAAATGGTAGCAGTTCTCTCGGAGTTGATTGAACTGACTGTTTTTCTTTGCGTAGCAAAAGCACAGTGAACCTTCACCAGTTCCCAGTGCAGTGCCACCGCAGCAACCACCCGCTCAACAGCAACTACCTCCACCGCCGCAGGCTCCAGTCTCTAATCCGCCTTCGTCATATGTACCGGCTTATCACTTTTTAGCTCGTATGTTGCAGTCAATGCAGGTAAACCAAAAGAAATAAAGACAAATTCAGTACCTTGTTTGTTACTTGAAGCAGTAATAAATGCCATTTTCTCTGCTCTTTTTTCCATCCCAAATTTCAACCCCTCATTTCAGTTCCTTTGATTTCCGGGTGCCACCTGTCAAACTTTGTGCTCACGGCGGGGTTACTAATATTGAACCTAATCTCAATAGACCATTTGCGAATTCTCACGGCTGGACTGGATCTAACATGAAATGGAGGCTAATGCTGGCAAATCTTTTCACACACAAATTTATTTGGCCGCATTAGCCTCCATTTCATGCTAGATCCAGCCCAGCCGTGAGAATTCGAAATTGATCTCATACACCTTACCTCACAATTACAGGGATTCTAGTAATCCAAGGAAAATACTTTAAAGGGGTTTTACTAGGATCGGCTGTCCATGATAAATTTATATCGGTTTTCGAAACCACTGTGTCAAAAATTCCGCGACTCTTTAGAGAATTCCACCATTTCTATGCATACTGAATTCTGGGCGACAAGAAATACCCTCAGTGCATTTATGTCAAGTAACTATCACATTCTTTTTAGATGTTGTCTTTTCGTTACAAACACAGTATTTTTAATGGTAAAATAACGCGACACTACTCGTAGTGTTTATCGATTTATTTTCGTTTGTGTGTAGGGAGAAGAGGAGTCTCCACTCACGAAGTCAGTAAGATTAACTGCAGCTCTTGTTCTAAGAAATTTAGCCCAGTATTCCTCGTTGGCCAGGAGGTAAGTCTAGTCTTTGACAAGCGTTTTGGTAATCGTTGTGCAAGGTTCAACCAATGCATTGCTGCATGTCAGTTATCGTTTCGCCATCGCGTTCATCTCTTAGCGACCTTGAGTCTGTTGATGCCCAGATCATATCATTGCTACAAAAATGCCACATAGGAGCGTTCTGTCGAAAGGGAACAACAACAGACCATGATATATGTAACCATTAGTGAAATACTTGAGACGAGGAAGCCATTAAAAATGACCCGTTTTTTTTAATTTGTTATTTTGCAGTATGTTGAAACGTCACGAGCGCAAGCTGTCACTTGTTGCAATGTCAAACTCGGAAGCTGCTCATGCAATCGCTGCTTGCCTTTCTGAGCTTTCTCCGCACAGAAAATCCTCGTCTAATGACATGGACTCGTTCGTTTGGGCTATTAACAGGTAATAGTACCAGAATACACCTGAAAAATATCGCAGGAGACACGGACAACTCTGTTACTTTGGATCATCAACCCTCTACTTTTCGACGATTCGTTACGAAAGCGAGGAGAGAAGTCACAAAAAAAAAACAGCTTTTAACTGGTCAGTCGTGAAGTGCATTTGCAACAATTGGAGAGGTGTTGCGGGGCTTCCGTATAACTTATTTTATTTGCTTAACCAACCTCGTTAAAGATTTCGAACGTTTCAGGCACATGACGCGGGTTTGCATTACGTCTTCAAACGTCAGTTGAGTCATTTTCGAGTCCACTGCGGTTTCTCGGTTTTCAAAGCAAAAATAGAATCAAATGTTTATGACGGCAACTTATACATTTTCATGATAGGGAGCTTAAGCAACGACAACGGCGACGGGAAAGAGAACGTCACAAATTTGCATATTTAGTGGGTAAAAACAATAGCTTTACACGCCCTGCACGTGCGTTTTTCACTTTTGTCCATTTCGTTGCCGTCGTTAGCAAAACAACAACGTGAAATAGCCAAGTTTATGGGTTTATGAAGAACGTCAGCACTTGAGAAAAAATTTTCATTTTCTCCCCGAAATTGAGTGCCGTTCCGACTGGTGTCATTTTTGAGAAATAACCACACCCTTGTCATATTAAAAACGCTGAAATAGTCACGAGGCGATTAAAATAACGCAAATTTATATTTTGAGGTGACGTTCTCGTTGCCGTCGCCGTTGTCATTGCTTAAGCTCCCTAATAATAGAGCGGTTTTCAATTGAGTGTCGTAAAACAAATAATACCAAAGTAATTACTTCGACCAATCACAGCAGGTGTAAGCAGCGCCGCGAACCAATCCAAATTCGTAGCCATTCCATGTAACTTACCCAAAGCGCGGGAAAAATCGCGCGTGCAAGTAGTGATTGGTTTTGGCTTTCCTTTTCATTGGTTGGTAAATTGGAGCGATGTTTTTAAACCAGTCACCAAGATTAGCAGCTGCAATCGCCTAATTACCTTCTACAGTCGTTTGGAAACTGCTCTAATAAAGAAAAGCAATTTTTAAAGCGGAATAAAGTCTTCAGTTGATGAGACAATAGAGAAGGCCGAATTAAGCTCGGAAATGCCTCGCAGATCTAATTTCAGTTATGATACGGACCGGAGTGGAGAAGGTGACAACTATTTTGCTTTGAAATCTAAAATTAGGTACGGTTTAATTGAGCAGAATATTTACGCTGGAGTGAGAGCAATGATTATACACAATTGATTAATATAAACTATTTTGTATCATAGCCTTGTTACATAAAAAGAAACCATGTTTTTGAATCGTTTCTACCTAGGCCGAATTCC
The DNA here is from genome assembly GCF_036669925.1 of Montipora capricornis. Classification (NCBI taxonomy): domain Eukaryota; kingdom Metazoa; phylum Cnidaria; class Anthozoa; order Scleractinia; family Acroporidae; genus Montipora; species Montipora capricornis. The sequence continues at coordinate 25,076,811 of NC_090887.1, read as the reverse complement.
CTTTTGTGAACAGTTATTATCAAGGAATATTAAGTTTGTTGGGTTGTTAGTCTGATTCCATGCTAAATTGCGGAACGGAAGACTATTTCTCCCTTTTCCTTGGGAAGCGTTAATTCGCGAACTCTTGTCATGATGCGTTGGATCGTGTTGCTTCACAAACCATTTAGGTCTCAGTGTGGAATCTGTAGTTCTTATCAAAAAAGCAGTTACATATGTTTGTATATAATCATTTGTCTTATTTATACGTGTTAATATGTTGTACATATACAGATTATAAAACTTTTTCTCTTGTTACCGACCCATTTCTCTTAGCGCAAAATATTTAATTACCACAAATTCGATGTGGTGTCGATTCTTAAGTCGTTCTTTTCATCCCTCTTCTTTAGATAAACTGTCACCTCCACTACTCCTCAATAAAATTTTTTGTACCATGGCGGTTTTTTAATGTCTTGTTATAGAAATAGCTGTCTGCTTGTGTATCCAATTGCCTCATCCTTTATCTTCTCCCCCTTTTTATTTCGAGAAGAACTACGTACCCAGTTTTTACTCGTCCTTTCCTCCACTTTGATCGTCTCACCAATCCCAGCGAGATCTGGTACGAGATGAAAAATTTGCTGATAAGTGGACAGTTCCGTTAGCTGCGCACGCGAGAGAGAAACAGCCTCGGCATAAAAAAAAGATAAACGAGAATGGTCAGAGTCTACTCGACTACTAGAGGCTACTATCATAGAAGCTATGCATTTGCAACAACGCTACTGGGTCCAAAGTTAGAGGAGTTAGTTCATGCTCTCTAGGACTTTCCCGACTACGGTGCCAAAGCAAAGTGAATCCTTATGAAGAGCGACATCCACAGTAGCCAATTTGCCAATTCTTCCATTTCAAAGCGTAACAGCGCAAGCCCGAAAAACCCATGACATCTGCGCGAAACCGCTCTTCCAGTTGATCTATGAAGCCAAATGGGACATGGTCGTTTTGTGAGTTCGTCTTAAACCCCTAAGGGATGTGGGTGAAGAAACTCCAAATGAAAGACAATCTGATCATGCTTCTTTCCGCGTTTAAAAAATGCCTTTCATATAAAATAATCTTTAATTGAGAAATGCCATACCAATTTGTGCTTCCAAACTCACTTTGAAATGGAGGCAACGGCAATTCTGAGATGGGCAATTCAACCGTTTCTAATTGGGCCATTCGGAACTGGTTCAGTGCTTTCTTTGCACCGATTTATGGAGTGTATCTTGAACCGCATAAGCAACGTAACGTTCTTTAGCCATATTAGCCCCCTACTCAGACGTTCTTAGGGCTTCGTCACGCGTTCTTCCCCCACTGACGTCTGCTGAAACGAAAAAACCACATCCCTTAGTGGATTACGGACCAACAAATAATGAGTCTCCCTAGTCGTCGTTGCAAAGTACAACAACGACGCAGCTCAACATGGTCGACCCAAAAGCATACTATGGCGGCATTGGCAGCCGCTATACGGTCCATGCATGACCTTGGAGCACAGCCTACAGCCATCTGGAATCAACCATTTTCCAGTTTTGGGTAAACTATATAGTCTTGTGTTGTATGGCATTCTTTCGCAGCATGTGATTGGCTATAGACAACACAATTAGTCGATGCTGATTGGTTTCTTTAAATAGTGGCCAAACAGCCGTTGAGCTAGCCTGCGCTCGCAGACGTATTTCCGGTTGTCGCTTCTCTCCGCCCTCCGCTCTCTCTTCTCTTCGGGCGGAGAGAAGCGACAACCTGACACGTCTGCGTGCGCAGGCTACCGTTGAACAGAGTGGTTTTTCGTTTCAGCAGACGTTAGTGGGGAAGAAATGGTGTGGTACGGTATGGTAACTTTATTTATACACGGTAAATCCTTCAACAAAGGTTATGAAAAGAAAAAAGATAAAAATTTAACTGAAAATAAATTATCCCTAGCTAAACTAACTAACCTAAAATACTATTAACTATACATACTAAAAGCTGCTTTACAAGGATGCCGTGTTGTAAACTCATTCAAAACTGTGGTGACGTAGATTAAATTTAAAGTCACGAAAAGATGTCACTGGATAGGCTGTTCCACAACCCGGCTCCGCTGTAAGAGAAACTCTTTAAAATAATTGGTGCGGGGCTGCGGAAGAGTCAGGGGCACCCAACGAGAATATAGTTCAAAACCACTTAAACATAGCATTGTTTAACCTATTTTAGTATTTAAACTGTAGATATAGGCATATTTTTATCCCCTAAATATTTTTCATCTGTTCGAATTTCGTAGCTGAAAGTCTAGTGGTGCGAAAATTTTAGGGATTAAAACTTACTTTTTTGGAAGTTTTAGCCAGAAAAAAGGCTCCCGAAAATTCTAGGTGACCTTTTTGAGGTAAAAATCACTTTAAAATGGGCAATTATACCATTTTTGAGATGTTCGAAAATCCTAGGACAGGCAAGCAAGAAATTTTACAACACATGTTCCGAAAATTCTAGACCTCAAATCGTCTTCCGAACAGATATTTTCCGAAATTGACGTTGGGTGCCCCTGAAGAGTCAATTTATTTTGAGTATTCCTTAATCGATATGATGTTACGTCGTTTCGAAAAACAAATCAAGAACTCAGATATTCAGGGGTCATCCCATGTAAAGATCTGTACATTGCAACAGCAGCTGATTCTAATCTTTGGTATTTGAGTTTACGCCAACCCAGTGCCCGGAACAATTCATCGATGTTAGTCATAATTGGCACTCGTTAAAATACGAGCTGCACGATTTTGGAGCTTCTGAAGCTTTTCAGAGAGACCACTGCCACAGTTGCCCCAGACACTACAGTAATTAAAATGTGGTTTAACTAGGCTATCATATACATTAATTAATGTATTAAAAGGTATAAGATGTCTTATTATATGACTAGCTCCGTGAGCTGGCAAGATGAACCAAATCGCGCGCTGTGATTGGCTACCCGAGCGGGCAAGATGGAGCTATCTTGCCCACTCGGGATTTCCCGCTTGGTCCCGCAAGATCAAACATCATTTTTTGGTGTTTTAAGTCATATAATAAATCCTTTATTGACCAAGCGTGGTCCCGGATATTGCGTGTTAATGGACCGAGACGAAGTCGAGGTCCATAAACACGCAAAAAAAGAACGAGGTCAATAACCCATATGTATTCGCTTAATTGTGCACAAAGCAGTTAGACGTACAATGTTTTGAGAGCAGAGAAAAAATATGTGCCGATGTTGTTTCCTCAAAGACGAACTCCTTGTCAGTTGCACAAAGAAATTCTTCATAGGTGGTCTCAACATTTCGGCTAAAGTTAGGTCCAAATTCAGTTTAAAAAAGCATTTAATAATTCAGCAACTGTGCAAGGGTTGCACAGTAGGAGCAAGGGTTGCACAGTCGGTTAGTGCGCGGCCTTGGTGCATAAGGTCCTGAGTTCGATCCCCGGATCTGACATCCTTGTTTCGACTTCTTTCCTTTCAGTGTAGCCTAAGTAGCTTTAAATACCCTTAAAACGGAGCACTGATGGAAAGAGGGGGGTAAAATGAGCGCATCGTCGGCTTCCTGGGAGAGTACTCTCTAGAAAGTAAAGGAACTTCCGACGTTAAATAACGTGTACCTTTACCCTTTACCTAACGTCTACTTGACTCTTCGATTTTTGCCCTTGGTATTGTATTTCATTTATGACAGTTTTATTTGATTTACGAGATGTTAGTTCGTTGACCGTTTTCCAGAATTTACGTTGATCTTTAGCACAACTATTGAAAGCAATTTTATGGTAGGCCTTTTTAGCAGACTTGATTTCCCGATTTACTTGATTTTTCGTTTTTCGAAACTGGTTCCATGTGGAGGGAACGCGTGACGAAGCCCCAAGAACGTCCGCGTGGGAGATTATACCCATGTCAGCATGCGCGTAGCGTCCTATACGCAAATACGCACGTGTGTACTTGAAGTGACCAGAAATTTTTGAAATTTAAAGCAATTGTTTCTATTTTTAACATTTTATTTGTACGCAACCAAGATTTCCTTATGAAAACACCACTTTGATTAAATTCTAAAAACTAAATTAGCAAAAGCGATACCATGTTCTCACTTAGTTTTGCATCGACTTTTTTACACTAAACAATGCAGTGTTGTTTGGTCAGCGTGCAACAAAAAGGCGAAGTTGCAAAGGAGCGACGTTCCGAGAACGTTGTTGACAATTCCAGTCACGCTAGCACAACCCAAACAATGTTTTGTTTGCGCCAAGTTTGCTCAAAATAAGGGCAAGACGCTTTGTTCTTTGCTTGTATTCACACAACTATTTCGAACAAGAAATAAAGAACGCAGTATTTTTCGCTTAGTTTACTTAGGTTTCTAGATCATACGTACTTGTGCGTACTTGAAAAAATGACCACGCTACGCGCCTGGTTAGCCCTGGAAAATATGGCCGGAAAACACAAAACCAGCACCTGCCGGTACCCTTTGCAAACTGTGTCTCGGTCCTCCCACACTTCAGGACGATTACTGAGAGACGGTCCTCTGGAGAGCAAAATTTATAACCTTACTCACTTTTCAACTGGGTGACTAAAGGGGTAGACAACCTCGTTCCTCGTTCTCTCCAGATGCGGCAGCGATTGTTTATTGCTGTGTTCGAAATAGAATTTGACTCCATTTTTTTCTAATTTTTTTTTTTTTTGGGGGGGGGGGGGGGAGGGGAGGGAGGGGGGTCGTGCTGTGGCTGCCATGCGTAAGATTTCTTGGTTTCGTGGAAGGCAGCCTAAGTGGATTTGTACTCGGTATGTCCTCATTCAATGGCAATCGCCTTGACCACTAAACCACGGACAACTACGCGACAGAGTAACATTTTGTAAATATGTATGTTTTTGTATTTTCGTTGCACGCTATGCAATATCCGGTCATCGCAGGGACACCCAACGTCAATTTTCGGAAAATATCTGTTTGGAAGACGATTTCAGATCTAGAATTTTCGGAACATTTGTTGTAAAATTCCTTGCTTGCCTGCCTGTCCTGGGATTTTCGAACATCTAAAACATGGTATAATCGCCCATTTTCAATGGATGTTTACCCTAAAAAGCTCATCTAGAATTTCGGGAGTCTTTTTTCTGGCTGAATTTTTTCGAAAAGGTAAGTTTTGATCCCTATAATTTTGGGATCACTAGACTTTCAGCTAGGGAATCCGAACAGATGAAAAATTTCTAAAATACTTTTAACAATGCTAGGTTTTTGAACTATATTCTCGTTGGGTGCCTCTGTCATCGTATGAATGGGTAAACATATCTTGCCGGGCTAATTATATAGTTTTGTAATTCTCCCAGTATTGTTGATAAAAAGTATTAAATATTTTTAAATACCATCATAGAAGCTTGTAAAGCATCTGTTTACTGGTTTTGATTGGACGGTCAACGCCGTTAACAATAGTTTTAAATGTGAACAACTATTCTACAATCGCACTTTCAACCATATGCTTGGGTCACGGAATTTGGACTTTGGACTTCGGACTACGGAATTGAACTGGATATTGACCAAGATATTGTAACATAAAAAATTATTGAAACACTGGATTTTAAAGACAATCGGCCAAAATTACTTCGACCAAAGTGTAGGCTACCCGCAGCCTCTTGTTAACAAAAGAATGGGTACAATATATTTGCCATATATGATGTACCTCTGTGGTAAGTTTTGACGCACCGGAAACAAAATGGCGGCTGGTCATTTTAGCGGAGCTCTCCAACTGACCGACCTAAACGATTTTATCACTCCTTCACAGGTAAGTAGCGTTGTATCTATTCCATAAACTCTTAATATTAATTAACCACCACTTCTCTGTGATGATAGGAATGCATTAAACCGGTGAAAGTGGAGAAAAAGCCAGGGGAGGTATGATCGTTACACTATCGTCGGTTGTCAACCGAGCGCGGAGGAATTTGCTGTTGTCTACTTGATTTCGTATATTCAATCTCCTAAGCAGTTTTTAAATTTATTATCGACTTTGGTAGTTGGCAAAAATCAAGATTGAAGATGATGGTAGCTACGTTCAACTGTCGGAGGTAAGCATGCATGACTTAGCAATTTACAACACAGACAAGTCTGAACGTAATAAAGTAAGCAAATTTCTAGTTTCTGTGGTGGTGCGTCGGTGGGAGAGTGAAACACGAAAATTTGGTTTTATCAAACGAGTCGGTAAAGGTCGAATTACCACCGTGAAAGATTTGACGGTGTATGTTGTTTTTAGTCTTGAGTAACATGAAGAACCACTGATGTTGCAAATGATGCTTTATTTAGATCTCGTTGATCTGGATTATATAGTCGCAGTTATGGGATCAAATGACCAAATGAATGGTGAGAAAAAGGAAGTGTTAAAATCTGACCGGATGAAGGAACTGAAACGGTGTCAGTGTATTATTGCTGGTGAGCCTTAGCGAGGCAGCAGTCTATTTTTGATATTAGCGAAAAAAATCAAAATTTGTGAGATGTAAGATTGGAAGCATGCGCAGTCGATTGTGGGGTTATCATGTCTATAAACCGGGGTATTGATACCCTTGATTACGTCACGTGCATGTGGAAGGGAATCTTACAGCCTCACAGCCTTTGAGTCGAATACTTTTCCAGTGGGTCGCCCATTGATCATCATTCAACCGTACATGTTCAGCCTTCGAACCTCTTACATTTGACCAGTCAAATTGTTCTTCAACATCTTCAACCGTTGAGCGAAGAGAAAATCAGTTCTCAAGCTAGAACATGAGCAGTCGCCCTTCTTCCCTCAGAGTCACACATGACGGATGAAATTATTATTTTATGCAAATTAGTGGTTAAAACGAGGCATGTCACGCAATCGTGCGCTGTACTATGTCAAAGAATAATAAGAGGTTGCTCGCTGTCTATTCTCAAGCACGACAATACATTTAAATTGTTGTTTGCTCAACTGCGCTCAGCATTTCTCAAAAAGTAACTCTTTTGCTGAAAAGGGGTCAGAAATTTCAGAAGAACAGAAGTTTAAATTCAAAGAAGGAACTGACATTGTTTTGAAATTATCCCTCTGCTTGTAAAATAGTAATGCCTGCCACACAGCCTAAAGAAATGCACACCTTTCTAAATGCTCTTTTAATACTTTCACGCACATTTCGGGTACCCTATTGCTTCAAAACTTAGCAGCTGTTTTTAAAAAAAACCAGTCAGTGCTCCCAGTTTCCACGCCAGCACTCACTTTCACACTGAAACTCCTAGTTAATAATAAGTACATCAAGTGAAAAATTTCGTTAAAATATGATAATTTGTGGTCTTTTTCGTCAATCCAAAGTTGTGTTGAAGGACAGAATACTGTTGGAAGTTTTTAATACATATGTTAATATTTGGAACAACACTGATCATTTGCCATGTAAATACTTTTAGAATCACTAGTGTTTATCTTCAATCGTTTCTAACAACGCTTGCTGGTTGTAGACTGAGGCTTTTAGTCTCTCAACACTGTGATTTGTGTGTTACAAAATCGTTTCCTGAAAAACTTTGTGTGTGCTTGCAGAATGTTCGTCAATTGACAAATTGTTTCCCAAATTAAATCTCCCCGCGACTCTTAATCAAACCAAAGCTTATCCTTGGCGTGAAATAATTTAGTCACTTTACGACCCCTTTGTGAAAAAATGGACTTAGGACAAAGGCAGACAAAAGCCACTCTCTTACTTTTAGATTAGCCAGTCATTATATGATTTTCAAATTTGTTTTTCCTTAGTGAGCATTGGTAAAAACAGTTCCAGAACATTGTTTTCCTGCTCTGGAAGTGTAATCTGATCCAAAAAATCCCTCCTCAGAGTAATCAGTATTTAAACAGAAACATTTCACGGCTGTCATAACCACATGACTATTTTAGTGTGCTGTAAACAGGAGGTAGTGTTTGTGACAACCATTTAGTGGGAAAAACTAGAAGATCATTGGGGGTACGCTAACAAGAACATAAAGATGCGCTCCACTTCTGCTGTTTACGAACATTTAGAGGATGACAAGGACAAGTGCTGGGACAATGAAGCATTTTCATCAAGGAATTAAGTCCATCACTTAACATGGTTGAGGGCTGTGAACGAAAGTTACATGACAGTAGTTTGTTTCTCAATGATTATAAATAGTTGGAGTGTGATTGACTACAGGAAATCGATTAAGAAAGCATGTGATATTATGATTGTATCGCATTTTCAACTACCGATTGGGAGTTAAAAAGCAGAGAGAAATGAATAAGTTTTGAAATTATCGTATAGAGGCTCTTTTGTACATATAACCTATCGTGAATCAGGAGTGTACTCCTACAGTTTGGTACTACACCTGGACGTACATGTACAATGTACATGTACCTCCTGCTTATAGTGCACTAAAATGGTCATGTGGTTTAATACAATATTGTTGCCAATAATGGAATCAATCACTTGACTGATGAAGATGTAGTGGTAATGTTGAAATATTTCTTTATAAATTCTGATTTCTCTGAGGCGGAAACTCTTTGGATCAAGTTCAAGAAGAAATTTGTATTTGTTACAACACTCCGTTTTGTTGCAGTTGTTACAGTACATGCATAAGCTTTGCTTGTCCTGTAGCTGATGTGAATTCAGGATGTTCTAAGTTCAAGTCTCTCTCTCAGGGTTTTCAATAAGAGCCGGTGGCTGGCAGAATTTGTCGTCTATTGCCCGTAAACTTGCCGCCTACTTTTCCTTGGAAGCTACTGCAAATTTTACAAATAACATGTGAGAAACATTCACACAAAACATGAACCTTGGATCCAGAAAGTTTTGCTCGTGAAAAAAAAAGACGCCTGAATTCTGAGTAATTTCGGAGATTTGTGTTTTCCTGTCCATGTCAAAGATCGAGTATGTGTACACGTTTTTGAGGCAGCGGTCCAGCTGAGTCCAGTGCTTGGTGTAAGCTGCCGGATTTGCTAACTACATTTGAAGCTTGACAAGATGACATTCGCAAAAGGTCTTTTCAGTCACGACAGATATAATACATTGCACGCATCTGTACAGAATGCAATGGAGCCTTAAAGGGGGCTATGTCATGATATTTTAGCATCTTTTCAAAACCCAAAGTGTGTCTTGCCATCAACTGAATTTAAAAAGTAAAGAGTATTCATGTACTCTCTCTGAATAAAAAAATCCAGAATTTAGTGATATTAGTGTTGAGTTCAAATGCCCTAAATCGTGCTCCAGAATGCAGGAAATGCATTCTAAGAGGCACAAATTTCAGAACTGTTTCCCGGACCCCCTACAAGCTTGTGCCTTCGGCCTTCGGAGAGCGCACCTTTGGTGTGCATTGTTCTTTCTCTGCCTACCTTCCGGTTTTGCGGCCTACTAAAATTCTTATTGAAAACCCTGCCTCTCTGACCATTGGTTGGGTAGTCGCATTGTCAAAAAACAGCTGTACTTTCACAAATTAAAGTCAAATGATTTGCCTTATATCATTCCTAGAACAGGATTTTAAATCTTTTATTTTTGTTTACATATATGTTGCAGGTAATTTTTTTATCCTAGTTAAATTTAATTTTAATTAATTACTTTTTTAAAAACTGGTATCTTTTTTTCTAACCAGATATTTATTTCATTAGCCATGTGGTTAGTTTTAGTAGGGTTAGCTTTAGTTTTGACAATACTTTTCTCAGTGACAGGTAGCTCTAACTGGTTTTGATTGGTACTGGTAAATAATTCTTTTGTCCCTAAGAGATTCATCATTGATGATTAACCTGTAGGAGGCTGTTTTAGGAGGGAAGCAGTAATATTTTAAGCAGTCAGTTAATACCGGTACTAATACTTGCGCACAATTGCACAAACAGGTATCCCTTGGCATTTATTACTAAGGGAAATAAATGGTTTTAACAATCAAGGATTCTAAGAATGGATGGTCTTGTACCAACTTATTGTGATTTTCATAATTCTGTGGAATATCATATTCCAGTGCCAATGGCCAAACTCTGTATTGGCTTCTATCAATGAAACGAAATAAATTGATGCATGACATAAGCTACCAATCAGCATCTTTGCTTCCTACAGTAGATTCACACATTCGAACTGGACGCTGATGGAAAGCGATATAATACTTATGTATGATTGTTTTTACTGAAGAACCTCTAAAAAGATATCATAATGTTATTCGAACTGTGAACTAAGAAAAAACTCCAATTCACTTTTCTGAGGCGGAGTTGATCTGGAAATTTGATTGATGGAAGTCAAAATGCAGTTTGGTACTTAGCACTTGAAGGTGAGATTTCTGTAGAATTATGAAAATTGCATTAAACAACCAATATTAGCAGACAGAATAAAGTTCACAGTTTTAGTACCTTCTAAAATACCAGGCCCCAATTTTTTAGCCAAAACCCCCAAAGAAAAGAAAATCCCTTTTTAGACAGTTAGCTTAAAATCTTCCTAGTTAATTTAAAAATATATTTACCTGGTTTAAAAAACTACCTTTGAAATCTTCTGAAGTTAATGTTTTGTTACATTTATGAATTTACAAAGGATGGGGAGAGGACAAAACTACAAAGAGCACAGATAACACTCAATGACTGCTTGGCTTGTAGGTGTGTATTGTGTCTTCTAACTGTTTTATTCTACTTGGTAAATAACAACACTTGTTTTATAGCTTTTTCTGGCCTAGCATTCAAGTGGAAGTTAGGTCAGATGTCACTTTTCTGCTAAAATTTTAAAGGAGCAACCTTTTTTTCTGTTGTACGAAAAAACCGTCATGTTTTTATCAAAACAAGCTGTCAAATCCAGGCTGACTGTTAAGCCATAGCCAGATGCACCATACCTGTATTCATAATAGTACTGTATAAATGGTTCCCTATGTTGAAAATCACCATGAAACGTGATGTTGATATGATAATCGTTTACTTAACTGTTAAGGATGGTGCCTACTATTGTTATAATTTGCGCAAATGTTCTGCACATCTCCAGATACTCGGATTTCCTATTGGCAGTGCTTAGTAATGCAGGGATATTTTTGCACGATTTAAAACTATGCGGAGAAAGCAGGAGTGCTCTTGTTATCCAAAAAGAAAATTGGGGGTATGCATGCATTTTTCAGAGATAATTAAGTTTTAATTTGGATAGGAACGCCATACATAGCTTTGTATTTTAGAGCTTATTACAACTATTGTTGGTTAATTATCTATAAAAAATGTGTGGTAACCCCAATTTTCGTTTTGGATTTCAATAACACTGGTAAGATCTGCTTTTCCCGCATATTCATAAAACTGTGCAAAAATACCTTTGAATTAGTAGGTAAAGGTAAAGGTTGAGTTCGCTACGAGCCTAGAAGGCCCACCAGCCCGGCACTTATCTCCGGTTTCTGTAGCATGAAACGGCTAGGAGTGTTTCTACTCCCCCCGGGTTGGGATGCTAGTCCATCGCAGGGTTACCCCCAGCATTTTTGCTGGTATCCATTTATACACCTGGGTGGAGAGAGGCACTGTGAGAGTAAAGTGTCTTGCCCAAGTTTTCAAATATGACATGTAAATGTATCCATACATACAGGGTTTATACTAGTTTTATGCTTTCAAAGATAGACAGTTAAAAGTCACTTTTTTAGATTTTTCCCCTTTTTCTGAACTGGTACGATCACAGAGAGTAATGCTGTAAATCTTTTTCCAGGGGGCACCGCAGTGGGGACTGTGCAATCTCCCCTGGTTGATTTGATATCGTCCTGTTTTACCCTCCTTGTTTTAAATTAAGGGTGCGTTCGATCGACCCTATTCCGGAATAAGAATATGTGGAGTGATGATTTTTAAAAAATGGTATGTTTGGCGTTTAGAAGCAACAGGGATAATAAAGATATGCTTAAAATAGTGTTTGAGCAGGTGTTTGACATTTTAATGTGAATCTCTGTAAAAACGAAGGATTTCTAACTTTTATTCCATGTATTCCTATTCCGGAATACGGTCAGTTGAACGCACCCTACGATGGTAGGGATAGGCTCGCTACAAAGTCATCATAGTAAAAAGGTCTCTGATCAGTCTACTATAAAGCATTGTAAAAATGTAATACATTGTTTTCAGTGGCTGTATAACATCTGCAGAGAGTGTACTAATAACCCAGCAAAGTCAAGAAGAATTGTACAAGATAATTGCAAACAACAAAAAGCTCACAGAGGTAACACAAACTGTGTCAATTTTTGATTACTTGCCAGTATCGTTTTTTTTTTTTTTTTAAATTAATTGGGCTCCTAACACATTCACTATAGACCGGATGGCTTAAAAGTTACTGAATTAAACTGAATTAATTAAACATAAGAAGAAATATACAGAGACCAATATTTATTTCGTAAACTTACAGTTAGCCTAAAATGGCTGAGAACACATCAACATTAGTGCAGAAAGTTCAAATTAGTGCAATGAAGGTCAACTTGTTGCATTGATAGCCAATCAAATGTGAGCCCTGCATGGCCCAATAGTCATGGTGCATCGAGTGTCCCTCGATCGATGGTGGTTGTAGCCTGCTGGCAGGCGGTAGATGTTGCTGTTGCCGCGAAACATGTATCAGATGCCATATTGGAAGCGCGTAGGATAGGTTTGGGCCGGGTGACAAAACAACGGGGTGGAGGGGCGGGAGGCGGGAGGCGGGAAAGAGAGTGCAAGATAAACCCTTGTCCCAGATCTTCCGACTTCGACCCGTTCAATATGGCGGCCAAAATTCAAATTCTCACCTGCGAGCAGGCTATGGTTGTTAGAATCAGATAACACAGTCACAATTCAATTTATTTTTAGATACACTTTGTGCACGAAACAAACAAAGGGCTGCCAATTTTAACCAATCAGGAGAAGTCATGTCATGCTTAGACTGCAAGCAGTCCCTTCATAAATCAGTTGGACGAGTGGCCCATTTTCATGTTACAATTTTTTTCAAACCCTGCCTTTGTTGGCAAGAATCAAAGGTTGGAGTCAAACCCTCCAGTGGTTATTAAATCTCTATGTTCTTCAATTTATAGCTAGCCAACAGGAGCCTAATAATAAACTGTGTCCTGTCTGAGTTTTCGGTTGTTTTTACCATATACATGTAAGCTTGGCCAAGGCAATAATAAGGTCCAGCCAGATTCTGTCTCTAGATGGCTCAAGTCAGCGGCTAGACAGGCCTTAACTCGGCTCATTTGAGGCCTTGTTGGAGTTTCTCCCGTTGAAGAGATTCTTAAGGCCGCCTACTGGAACAACGAAACCACCTTTAACAATTTTTACCTGCGTGATTTTTCAGGTTTCTCTGAAGAGAGCCATCGTCTAGTTCCTCTTTCTTTGGCCCAAACCACAGTTGGTCACTGACTTTTGACGCATTTGGAATTGTGCATATTGTTTTGCCTCCAGGGCTTTCTGGGGTTGTACATGTTTAATAGTCTTAAGCCTTCAGTTGTGTGTGTTGGAATTGTATGTGCTTTTTTGGCTTGCTCTAATTGAAGCTTCATAGTCTTCTGGAGCCTTGCGGGACTTTTTGCTTTTGCCAGTGTTTGTCCTTGTTGATGGTAGTGTCTGCTGTTCTGGCCTGGGTTGTTCAAAGCATGATTAGCTAGCGCTAACCAGCATTAAATACCATGGAAATGTATAGGTTTTGATACGTCTTAACCAATAATTAGTGCTTAGCAGGCTTTGAGCAACTGGGCACTGGTCATAGTGGAGTGTTGAGTCAAGTCTTGCAACAAGCCTGGCTGCTTGGATCCTTTGTTTCTCTTGGGTGTTGACGTCATCAGGTACTCAGGCAGTAGATATCTGCCTCCTCGCACGATATTCTGTTACTTCATTTTAGATTTTAGGCTAAGTTTATGAAATAAATGTTATTTTCCACAAGGAGATTTATGCATCTAAAAGATTTTGCCCGCTCACATCCCTACCGGCATGTTGCCATTTCCCAGCGTTCTCTCACAGCCTTAGAAGGGGGAAGCTTCTTCCTTAAACACATCAAAAATGAGGTAGGTAGGCCGGTTCACCTGTCTATGCCTTGTTCACATCCGCAAATATTTTATTCCCTGTTGTCCTGGTGCACATTGTTTTCCGGCAAATTGACATTTTACATTTAGATTTTAGGTAAATATTACCCATAAATATCAATTTTCTTGTGGAAAATAATGTTTTGCAGCTGCAGTGGTATGATTTGCAGGTAAAATATTTCCTACTTTCTTGTTGTGGGAACTAGTTTGATTTGTAATTTATCTTATGTAACTATGGTACTGATTTCACCATCAGAAATGAAAATTTCAAATCAAACTAGGGTGAAATAAATAATTGTTACCTGATTTGCTTTTATCTATCATATTGTTACCTTGAATGTTAAAGTGCCCCTGTGACCAAAATATCAATTCTTATTTTTCTTTGGATTTCAAAACTAAACACTAACTAAACGCTAACTAAAGCCACCACAGTTTTAAGCCTTGATTAAAAAAGGCACCTGTTTATTTTAACTGGAATTTCCTTTTTAATGGTCCACCATTACTAACTTTAAGATCTTGAGAGAGCTGGATCAAGGAGAAAATGACGTCAAAGGCTCACTAGTGCAATGCATGTGTACACCGCAGAATTAATATGCAGCACGGGAGTTTGGGCCTTCACACTTTTAGACTCGCCTTTTGCATATATAATAAGCTGCATTCACACCCTGACATTTTAAGCTAGTGAGCCTTTGACATCACTTTTTCCTGGATCCAACCCTCTGAGGTCCAATCGTTCAGTTTTGAACGTGACTAATGGCGGACCATGAAATATAAATGGCCTTTGGGCAAAAATCAAAGTTCAAAATTTTGCCAGTCAAGTGTATGTCAAGCAAACATTTTTTTCAAAATCTGAAGAAAAAAGGAAGTGATTTTTTTTAATCACAAGGGCACTTTAACAAGTCTGAACTAAACTGCAAAGTGAGCCTTAGGTTCTGAGAATAGTTGCTCCTTTAGCATTATCTTGTCATTGTTTTTCTAGGGAGGATCTTCTGAAGGGCAGAAGGTAATCATAGTGTCAATATCTCCACAGTCAAGAGCTTCTGTTGCGGCCAAGTTTAAATTAGGTGTGACTGAGGTGAGCTGATTATTTAAAGCCCTGTGTATAAATCATTTTGTGTGACTTGTTTTCTTACATTTGGTTTCCATTCCTGTCAGAGGGTTAGTAATAGAGTGCTTAACTGATGCAAAGAGTGATATTATCAAAACTTGTACTTGGCAATCAGGGGAGACAGGCAGGGCTGGGGAAAAATATTTTGGGCCTCATTTCATCTTAATGCCTTCATTTTTTTTATGATGGAGAAGAGCTCTCTGTCACAGGCATTGTTCTTTACAAACTCATTTTACTTTGACCAGTGGAACTCTCAATAATCACTGCATTGCCATTCTTCACCACAACTTGGTACGGCTCAGGCGTGAATGTCTTGTTTTCTCAGTTCTGACAGAGCAGGACTCAGTCACCTTCCTCTATGTCACTAGTGACTGCATGTCTCTTTACATCAGCATACTCTCTCTCTCTAAGCTTTCTTCGTGAATATCTATCTCTGGGGAGAACTTACCATTCCGCTGCAGTAGTGTGGTCTTGCAGTCATCAAACTCTAGGCAGTTTGTCCCTTAGCTTCCCTCTTATGAACAGTTCAGCTGAGGAGAGTGATGTCACTTTATGGGGAGTGTTGCAATACTTTAATAAGAAGTCTTGCAGCTCTCTCTTCCATTTTTTGCCTTGCGACTCTGCTATCCCGACCCCTGTCAAGAGAGTCTTAATAAGGAATAAGGAATGCACTTCCAGTGGTCAATAGACCGAATGCATAAATGGCGCCCCAAAAAAATTCTTTTGTTTATGTGCGAATTAGCTTCATTTGCATGGACAAAATACAAAAGAAATGTTGCTTGAGAGCGAGGCTAGTGAGTCTAATTAGCACATAAACAAAAGAATATTTTTTTGGCCGCCATTTATGCATTTGGTCTATAGGTACATGTAGGTACTTAAGAAATTCATTTAATTCTCTTGAAGCAAATGGTGGGCCATTGTCACTTCTGTGGGTTTCCGGAAAACCATCGTCTATGCATACGAAACATGCTCTCCAAGCACTTGATCTTATGTTCTGCATTTTGTCTTGCTGAGGAGAGTTACATGTACTTCGGGCCATTTAAAGTAATAATCAACTACAAAGATTGTCCCTTATTAGGAATCTTGAGTGGATCAACTGCAATTTCAGTTTGGTAGTGGCATTAATTAATTTAATTGGACAGGCTTTGGCCTGGGTCCAACTAACTGGTAAGGGTAACAGCTTGGCACTAACTTCTCAACTTGTTTGTCCATGTCAGGCCATCACACCTTTTCTTCCAAACAAGACTTTGTTTGCATGATACCGTGATGCCCTGCATGAGCAAGTCTAATTGTTTGATTGCATAACTTTTCAGGCATAACCACTCTGCTTTCTTTCATGATCATGTCCATCTTCAAAAGTTCTTCTTTAACAGCCTTGTAGGTGGTCCCTTGGAGTCTGGGTCGTTTACCACTTGTTATGGCTTCATAACTGCATTTGGGCTTATTTGTCTGTTTCCTCATCAGCTTCTGTAGGTTAGGTTAACTTACTGGCAGTCTACTCAGGGCATAAGCAGCATTTTCTTTTCCTGGGATGTGCTTTGTGGTGTGCTTAAACTGCTGCATGTACAACATCCATCTCTCCAATCTAGCTGAGGGTGGCTTGGATTGAGGACCAAGGACAGTAACTGTTCTGATTTTGAACTCTGTTCCATAGAGATACACCAGTATATAAAGTTTATTACAGCACCACTTAATTGCAAAAGTGCTTCTCTCTCAAACTGGGAATATCTCTTCTCCATAGCACTTAGCTTTCGGCTAGCATAGTATACTGGTTGGTAATCGACCTTGCTTCTGTTCTAACACAGCTCCTATACCAATTGGTGATGCACCTGTGGGGATGTGGGTTTCTGCTCTGTGCTTGTAGAGTGCCATCACTGGCACTTGTGTTAAATGATTCTTCACCTCTTGGAATGTATTTTCCTCTTCAGGGCCCCATCTCCATTTGGCTTTTGCTTTTTTCAGGTCCCAGAGAGGACTTGCAGTGATTGATAAGATTGACATGAACCTCAAGCAATACTGCGCCAAGGCCAAGAAAGCTTCGCAATTCTGACTGATCTTTGGTCTTGGAGCTTGCGCAGGGTTTTCAACTCTGTCACTGGATACCTACAATCCCTGTTCAAATAATGTGTTTCGGAGATACATCATAGAGGTCACACCAGTATGGCACTTTTGGTAGTTCAGGGTCAGGCCATTTTTGTCATGCTCTTCTTCTATGGTCACCACTACTTGTTTATCATCATGTATGTTGTGAGCACCTGGGCAGTACTTGAGTATTTGCCAAATGATGAGCTGAAATTTCTCTGTAGCCATATTCACACCAAACAAAAGATGCTTGTGCTGGTAGAGGCCATTAGGTCCGGCAAAGGTGTTTGTGTCTTGTGATTCTGGAGTGAGTCCTATTTGATGAAGTGCCATATTGAAATCTAATTTGGAAAATACCTTTGCACCAGAAAGTCCTTGCAAAGTTTCCTCGATGGTTGGCACAGGGTGCTTCTCTCTGAGTATGGCTTGGTTAGCCTGTCACATGTCTAAGCAGGTGCGCACATCGCCATTCACTTTCTTGACAGCAACCAGGGTTTTAATCCAATTTGTTAGCCATTCACTTTCTCAATCACAGATCAAGTTTCTCAAGTTCCTCTAACTTTTCAACTCCCTTCTCTCTTCTGCTGAAAGGAATTCTCCTCATAGTTGGAGCAACAGGAGGAACACAGTTATCAACATGCAGTTTCATTGGAAAATTCTTCAATGTTCCTTGGCCTGTAAAGACTTGGGGGTATTTGGCCATCAGACGTGCTTTCTTATCGGGTGGAAATTGTGACCCACCATAACGAGTCAACGTGCCAATCTTCAAAATGCATAACTCTTTGGATGTCTGACGGCCTAATGATGTGTCAGCGGTTCCTGCCATACACTCAGCTTGTAATGGCGTTTGTGTATCAGGAACACAAAATTAATGTTCAACATGCACTTTCCTAAGAGCTTAAAGAGTTGCTGCGATACAAAAGCATAAATCTTTCTGTCAGTTCTCAACAACTGAATTTCTCCATTTAGACATGATATTACAAGTTGCACCAGAGTCTAAGATAACACTGACAGGCTGATCTTGAACAATTAAACTCAAAGTACTTGATTCACCATCTGTGGTGCTGAAACTTTTAGTACCCATCTTTCTTATCTTCATTGTGTGGCTGGTCACTTATGTTTCTGACTTCCTGTTGTTTCCATGTTAATGGATTGAGATTCCTCTGGTCACCTCTTCCTTTGGATTGTTTTTCTTGTGTGGTGTGGCAACAAACCTCCATATGCCCTTGCTTCCTGCATTTCCATCACTCATGATTTTTGAAAGCATCAGATTCTTTCCCCATATGACCAAGCACATCACACTTTCAACATTTGCCAAGAAAGCGTTGTTTGCCACTGTGTCGTTCACTACTTGACACTTTACCACAATCTTCACTAGCACAATTGGCAATTGACTTTTCTTTGTTCACAAGAGTTAAT
>NC_090887.1:25048283-25053283 GCF_036669925.1 Montipora capricornis | reverse complement strand
TTTTTTGTTTTTTATTACTATCTCTTGTCATTCAATTTGTGGAAAAAACCAACAACGACGTAATAAATTTTGTGGTAATTACTGAATCTTCTCTAATTGATAATCTCTCATTTCACTGGTAAGGTGAAAAGCAAACGGACTGAAAATCATCAAAATTGGCATTTTAGAGATAAATAACGGCGTTGGGTATTAAATGTGTACAAAGTTTCGAAAGCTTCAGATATGAAAATTTACGATGTACCTGTGGAAACCACTGTTTCAACTAAGCAAATTTAAATTCAATGTGCTAAGATTTTAGACTTTTATCTTGTTGCTTACTATGAATAAGTTACGTTATCATTAATTTATTGATATGTACTCAATTGACGTCAAAACTAGTGTTTAATGTATTTTTTGGCATCATAATGGTTAGTTAAATATGAAGCATTTCAATAGATTGTTTCTCATTTTCTCACCTAAACGAAAGGTAAAGATTGACTTTGTATTTCTTCACAGACCTGACGAAATATACCATGTAACGATTATGCCTTGTTATGATAAAAAGCTTGAAGCTTCCAGAGAGGATTTTTATGATGATATTTATAGAACCAGAGATGTGGATTGTGTTATTTCTACAGGTACAGTAAAGCAGTGAAAGAAAACCTGAACTCAAGAATAAATAAAGTCAGGGCATTTACAAAAGCGCTTAAGGACGGTGCCTACTAATTCAAAGGTATTTTTGTCCCGGTTTATGATTATGCAGGAAATGTAGATCTTAAAAAGTGTTATTGAAATCCAAAAAGAACGTTGGGGTTAACCACGCAGTTTTTAAAGATAATACTGATGAACATTATTTGTAAAAAGCTTTAAAATACAAAGCAATGTGTGGCGTTCTTTCTCAATTTGAAGGTTAATTATCTCTCAAAAATGCATGGTTACCCCCAATTTCCCTTTTTGGATACCAAGAGTACCTACTAAGACCTACTTTCTCCAGATAGTTTTAAACCACACAAAAATATCTCTGTATTGGTAAGCATCACCGATAGCAAACCCGAGCATCTCGAGATGCGCAAAACGTATGTGCAATAACAATAGTAGGCACCGTCCTTAAACGCATTCAGATAATTTAGAGAATGTAGTTACAGTACTTACTCAGCCAAAAATGCTACACCTCGTGCATGATGTGATGAGAGGTTTAAATGCAAAGTAATTTGATATGAACTTGATGAAGAAAGGAATATAGACTATTTCATCTTTGTAACTAAAAACTCATTGCTCTTGTGTTCTCGTCCATAGTTGAACTAGAAAAAATGTTCGAGGAAAAAGGTGTTAATTTCAACGAGCTTGAAAATGCAGAATTGGATAAACTGTAAGTTCTATGGTTCAATAATTATTCAATAATTATTATGCTTAGGACAAATGTCGTAACTTCACTTTTCAGAAATTTCTTTTTAAAAGTCATTATTTTGGGACCCCATGCACGAATTCATAAGTCATTGTTTTATTTTGCATTATTTGCACAAGATTATTAAAGTTACCACAGATAGATGAGGAGGTATATGTGGTCCTTCCCCTTACTCTCCCTTCTCTGTCACACTTACCAAGAGGGGGAGGCAAGGGCACAAGAAACTGCAAAGATTTTTTTAGCGAGGGCAGAAAAAAAAAGTTTTTTTTCTTCACTGATGTGGCAGGATCAACTAATAAGGAGCACATGTGAAGCGAGATCACTAGAGAGCTAAGTGGGAGGTTCCAGAATACACGGAAGCCAGTGAGAAACGAGGTAGGTGTGTTGCTCAGGTCAGCAGAAGAGGAGATGCACCGGTGGAGGGAGCACTTTCAAACAGTGCTCAACCACGAATAGCCGCTCAACCCGCCAGAGGTGGAGCCAAATGACGAGCTTAACATCAGGACAGGTCGCATCACACTTATCGAAATCAAGAATTCTATAAAGAAGTTAAAAAAGGGAAGGCTGCAGGTTGTGACAATATACCACCAGAGGCAATTAAGGTGGGAGGGAACACGTCAGAGGAGGTTCTTTTGGACCTATGCAACAGGATATGGAGTGAGAAGAAGATGCCAGAGGAGTGGAAGAAAGGTCTGCTAATCAAGCTGCCCAAGAGAGGTGATCTGAGCTACTGTAAAAACTGGCGTGGCATCATGTTGCTGAGCATGGCAAGCAAGGTGTTTTGCAGAGTGCTCCTGGAGCGTATCAAGATCGCGCTGGATGAAAAATTGAGAGAGGAACAGGCCGGCTTCCGAGCTGGCCGAAGTTGTACGGATCAAATAGCAACGCTGCGGATTATTGTGGAGCAAAGCATCGCGTGGCTGTCCTCCTTGTATATCAACTTTATAGTATCAGAAGAGAGGTTTTGTGGAGGCTGCTGCGGCACTACGGGATGCCCGACAAGGTGATCACCATCATCAGAGCTCTATATGAAGGTTTTTCTGCACAGGTGGTACACAATAGCCAGAGGACCCAACCACTGAATATGAGGACTGGGCTAAGACAAGGCTGCTTGATATCTCCCCTGTTGTTTCTGGTCGCCCTGGATTGGGTGACGAGGACAGCCTTTGACAGGAAGAGAGGTATTCAGTGGACCTTTACGACATCCTTAGAATACCTTGTCTTTGCCGATGATCTGGCCCTACTGTCGCGCAGAATGCAGGATATGAGGGATAAGGGACGGGCCTTGGAGGAACAAGGTGCGAAGTTAGGCCTGAAGATCAATGTCACCAAGACAAAGTTGATGCGTATTCATTGGTACCAAACGCGGCGATGGTGTGTCGGTTTCAGGGGGGCGGATTGAGGAAGTGGATGAGTTCACTTACCTTGGGAGCATTGTAAGTAAGAAGGGAGGCACTGACGAGGACATTCAGGCACGAATTGAAAAGGCAAGACAGGCATTTGCGATGTTGAGACCAATATGACGATCCACAGCACTAACAGCGAAGACCAAGCTGAGAGTCTTTGGGTCAAATATGAAGGCGGTGCTTTTGTATTGTTCTGAAACTTGGAGGCTGATTGAGGGACTGGAGCAGAAGTGGCAGGTGTTCATCAATAAGAGCTCGAGGAACATCTTGCGATCAGCAACAAGGAGCTTTTGAGACAAATAGGGCAGCGACGGATAGAGCAAGAGATAAGACAAAGAGCTTGGGGATGGATCGGCCACACGTTGAGGAGACCAGATGGGCAAGTGGTCAAGAGTGCACTGGAGTGGAACCCACAGGGGAAGCGAGAGAGAGGGAGACCCCGGCACACCTGACGGCGTGCCAAAATGGCAGAGTTGGAGAGGAAACATCTCACGTGGAATGAGGCAAAGGGAACTGCACATAATAGGGTTAGGTGGCGCGCTCTAGTTGAGGACCTATGTTCCACTAGGAACGAAGAGGAAAAATAAGTAAGTAAGTGAAGCAATGACCAGCAAGATCCCCAGAGGGCAGCCCAAACATCACGTACTGCCAAAGGTAAACAACCGCTGGTTGCATTAGGTCTAAGTTTAACTATGCCTAAACTAATAATGTCCGTGTGCAAATTTTCTCAAAAATGTATAAACTTGAAAATACAGAGTTATCATTAACCCATTTGTCCCTGAAGCGGACATATCTGAAGCGGCCCCATTGATGTGATATGGTCATCTGGCGTTAGACAGAGTAAAATCTGGGATTTAAAGAGTAAAACGCATCCCAACAGGCTGTTAATTAATCATTTTCTTTTTGGCAGCAGTTAATACAAAATTGTCCACTTGCAAGAGCTTTTTGTTGAGTAATTTGTTTGTTTATGACTCTGGTGTCGTTTTTTTTTTCTCAGATTTTCAAGTGTGCATGGAGATGAACTGGTTAATCATTCTGGGGGAGGCTCGGTATGGGTTGCTATCCACTGTTATTTCTCTTCTTGAGTATGCTTGTGTGACACGCAAAGATAAATTCGCCATTTCTTGTATTGACAAGGGAGGGACATAACGCTAACCCTACCCTGGCATCCTCGGAGAGCCAGGAAAATACCTCGAACAGGAAAAGGGGGCAAAATAAAAATAATTATTAGATCAAAATTCATCACTGCTATTTTAGGTACATCGGGGAGGATATCTTTAAACAAATCTCGCACACTTGGAAATACGCTATTGTAACGATACCTGCGAAAGGTCCAGCGTATTTCTCCGCCGATATCCCGAACGATTCCCTGTACATTTTGTTCTGTGATTGCGACATTTCTAACCCTGGAGCAAACCCTTGCCGAACGAACCAGCCGAGTATGGCGATCAAGTGATTTCCGTGTAAGAAGACACGAAACGACTTCACGGCCTGCTGACCTCTGATTGGGCAGAAAAACACAAAGAATTTCTGGCACCAATCAGAATTCAGAATTACCCCGACTGTTAACTTCGTCGCCATTTTCTTTCACCCGTTTAGACTTTCCGTTGCCTCCGCGATCTGCCCCTGGGTCTCCGAGGATGATGTAGAGGTTGTTAACACGCCAAAAATTCACCAATCCATCTGCTATCGTAATAACTGTGCTGTCATTGATAACAATAATTTAATATTTTAGTTCTGGCAGTGGGGAAAAAAAATTGTCCCTTCAGTAGGTTCAATAATCTTGCTTTCCGCACCGGTCTATTAATTATGTTTTATTTATGTATTAGGTTAATTAATTGATCTATAAATTTAACTTGTTGTACATTCAGCAAAATTACTTTATTCTGATCGGATGAGAACAGTATCATTAGGGATTGACGATTGAGGGACTTCAATGATCATAGGTTTTTAGCTGCGTTTGGGTTTCCTCACTAGAGTTTTTTATCGTTGTTTATAGAAGTAAAAATAATATTTTTAATTTTGTACAAGTGTGAGTCTTTGTTTTGTTTTTTTTTTTGTGTGGATCTTCATAAAATACCAATCAAGAAAGGTGGAAAGAAAGATAACGTCCATTGGATGGTTTGGTGCTAGCTATGGCAGCATAAGCACTTTTGCTTTATCCAAAACAAATTTATTGACAAGTTCACTAAGGGTGATGTTTAGAAATA
>NC_090887.1:25003283-25038283 GCF_036669925.1 Montipora capricornis | reverse complement strand
GAACTCGTTAAGAATGTCCAAAGAGAGACAGTCAAGGAAACTTCTGGTGTTTTAATTTTGAACCGCAATGGAAGCCGCAGACTTCGCTGAAAACACCTGCCTTAATGGCGTTTGACTGGTTTGAACGTGCTTAGTCAATTTACAAAATTCATCCAAAAAAAGTTAAGACTTGAAACCAAACTTGGAACTCTTCCTTTTGACTGTATTAATGAAGACCTACTTGGGTTTCTTAAATTTATTTGGCGCTGTGGGAAATTGGAGATAAACAATTTTTTTATTATTATCTGGATTATTTGATTAAGATTTCAATCGCAAGCCGGATGCGCAGTTTTCTGCAAAACAAACAAAAAAAACCGCGCCCCATCCGAATTTTCTTCATGACACAGTCGCAGCCCCAAATAAAATAGGCCATTTCCGAGTTCACGTCTGTGTCCTCTTCAAAGCGAGTGTGCGCGCGAAGTTTTTGTGTTGGTAATTAGTTCTATTTTACAAATGAATGAAAAACTTCGAACTTACACTCGCTTTGAAGAGGAGGTAGACATGAACTCGGAAATAGCCTAATGATCGTGTTGGTAAATTAAGCATCTTGAAATTTTTGAACTGTAAATATTTCATGCATAGATCATACGTAATTTAAACGCATTTCCAGCATTTAAGGAGCATTTGTTCCCTACAAATTTAATGTCTAATGACAAGACAAGAAACAAGAGACTGAGATGGAAAATAAACTAGATTCTTTATTATTTCTCTCCACTCTTGAGATTGGGTTAAACTTGTTACACAAACATCTTCCTATCGGCGCACAACAAAAGGCAGGTCCAAGTCATTTGCGATTGACGATTTGTCCTCGACTTTATGTGGGACAAACGAGGGAATCTGGTTCCACACCAAGTTCCACTGCCATCCAGGCGCACTCGGCAACACAACAAGAGCGACGGACTGGAAACAACAAAAATAGCAAACATGTGGCTTTTTAATTTGTCAAGTACGTAAAATAAAACATGTTCCCGAAAGAAAAAAACCGAGCATCAAATATGGCATTTCTTTACCGCGTGTTCGGAAGGAGCATTGTAAAATGGACGTGTCTATTCCATATTTTGCCATCTTCTTTTTCACGAAAGCTCCGCATTCTCTAACTGCAACGAAACAAGTGAAGCAATTTTATAAATACCTCGTGATTACTTTGATGCTGTCTACATTTAAAATACTTGGACTGCGAAAATTGGATGAGGTTAAGCGCAACAAAGTTAGGTTTCATGACAAGAAAATCGGAAAAAACTGTATTCCCCTGCACACCCCGCACGTGCGTTGTAACGTTTAATTTTGGAACGTTTCACAAATTAATGTTCCCCTCATAACCATCCATTCCGTTAAATAGCGGATATTACATGGCCACGCGGGGATACGAATTTTATCTTCTCGCGCTGAAAGTATCTCTCACTCGTTCGCAAAGTAATGTTCTGTTTTGATGAAATGTCTAGATTTAAAACAACTTGTTTTACATAACTTTCTTATCTTGTTTCATGTTACACAACATGCGTGTTTTAGCGGTTGGTGACCACTTTTTCATCATTTCGAAAATGAATAAAACAAGTTGTTTTAAATCTAGACATTTCATCAATATCTATATAATAAACAGAACATTACATGGCCGCTTGAGGATACGAATTTTATCTTCTCGTGCTGAAAGTATCTCTCACTCGTCCGCTTCGCTCATTCGTGATCATGAGAGATACTTGCAGCACTCGAAGATATAAAATTCGTATCCCCGCGCGGCCATGGAATATCCTCTATTTAACTCCTCAGTAGACATTTGCATGACAACGCCATTTGACTACAAGTACCAGAGTACCTACAGGTTTTGCTTCTCTTGTTATTTGTACCCCATTGGGAAGACAATTTGTAGTCAAATGACGCTCTCGTGAAAGTTGCCTATTTTACAACCCAATCGAATTACATGTGGAACTGCCGAGATATGATTATGGCATCGTCAATTTACTCTCTTCAACAACAGCAACTCTTTATTATGCTCAGAATAACAATTAAGTTAAATGTAAAAAGGATAAAGACGATTTTAATTTGCTCTCGACTGGGGCGCGGTCAGTCCTAAACAGGGTAAGGTGCGCTCCAATTTTGATCGAAAGTCTGTTCGCGGGCTTCAGCGCTGACCTAAAAAAGGTTTGTCTTTTAGGGAAACGAACAAGCGCTGAGCAAAGGTTGTAATAAGGGAAATAACTACGGCTACGGGAACGACAACGCTACAAAACAAGAATATGATTGGTTAGAAGAGGCAAAAAAAAAAAAATTGTACTGCACGTGCGACACGTGAAATCATCGAATTTGAGGTTTTAACGACAACGCGAGCGTACAAATGAGAATCTTTCATTCTATATTTTTACTCTGAAACCGCTCGTATTAATTCAATTTTAGGATAATTCGCCCACATTGTACGAAGTGAACGAGACGAAATAATCGCGAAAGGCTTAGGATTGTGCAAAGTTACATTTTGAAGTGAAGTCTTCGTCGTCGTCGCTGTAGTAGATCTTAAAGTCCCTAGCATTACTGAAATTAATTTACATTACTGTTCCTCCACTTCGCCATTTCGTCAAGAGAACGCGCAAAATATGAGACGGTAATTGTAGTGTCCTGGTTTGACCGGTTTAAAATAGAGCAAATACGGAAGGAACGAGAAAAGTTGGGCGTTTTTTCGTGATCGCATTTTTCAATAAGAGATTCTTTTTAGCACGATGCACTTTCGAGGCCAGAGCTCTTCTCTTTTGAGCATGACTGAGGGAAAGAAGAGCTCTGGGGAACCCTGAAACAAAATATTTACTCATTGGTTTTCATGAAGAACAATGAAAAGCGTCTCTGATTGGTGTTAGACCGAGGAGTGAGCACGGCACATGTTTTCCTACATGCATGGAGTTTCCCAAAGCCTGGGGCCATGATCCGAGGCTCTGGTGACGAGAATGTACGATGCACGGCACAAGAATTTAGCTTCTCATCGATTGTCACTCATTTTGTTTATTCAATCAACCTAAGGTTCACCTTAATATAAAGATTTAGCCAAACCTAAAGGCAATTTAGAATTATTTTTCTTTCGATGAGTAATAATAGCAAGGTGACACACGCTAACACCAACCCGGTGTGGCCAACGCTTTACGCATACGCAAAACCATTTCACCCGGTCAATTAGCAGCCATGAACAGCTGTTTCGGCCTTTTGGGCCTCATTAGCATGGCGTAGCCAAGAAACTAAGCGGATGGTTTTAGCACCCGCTTAATTGGCAGCTTCACATGCCATACATGTGGTAAGCTGGGTTGGGAACAGCAAAACTGTTCTCCTACGGCAAGCGTGTGGGAAGGTGAATCACATTAAGACATCGTGTATGGCATGTGAAGCTGCCACTTAAAAGGGGTGCTAAACACACCCGCCTGGTATGTTAGCGACGCCAGGCCGAAAGAGCTGTCCATGGCTGCAAATTGACCGGGTGAAATGGTTTGTGCGCATGCGTGATGTGTTCGCCACACCGGGTTGGTGTTGGCCTGTCACCTTGCTTGCCGAAAAATGAACTAAAACGTAAACGAATCCCATTGTGGAAAGTGCGTTTGTTCGATATGAACGCACTCTTCACATTCGTTTTCAAGGCTTCGCCCTTTCGTTCTGTGAAAAGCAGTATGGACTCGTTGCAATCAACCACAACCATTATTTTTACTCGCACTAAAACAACCATTACTTTGACTGAAATTGATTAATTATACAACGTACTGGCTCCGTCAGAAATAACCACAGGGTCTAGAGGAGCCAGGCGGCTATTGGAATAGTATACTGAACGGAAATAGATTACATAAAAGATCGGGGATAGCTATTCTTAGAGTTGTTTCCTAGAGTTATTTCGTAGAGTTAGAGTTAATAAGTGTCCAAGGTCGGTCGTCAAATTAAGTAAAACAGCCTGTTGAACAACTAGACAATTGCAAGACTTACACACATTAATCGTTCCACACAACCAACACAGTATACTAACGCAGTAAATATCAATATATTTAATCGAACTGAAAAATAAGAAAATGAAAATATGGGACGTCGGCACTCTCTAAGTTAACAACGAGGAACAAGGAAACTAACTTACCGTTTCCTTTTCCGATTTTGTCTTCCTTCCACATCGGAAGAGAGACTAGAAATGAGTCAAGTAATAAGTTAGAAACTCGTGGCAAACCGAACAGACAGTTTGCTTTCCGGTGGACATGCAACATTGCATGTAGCTGCTGAAAGTAGACAAACTTTACCTCGTAGTTTTGTATCAATGTTTTATTGGCTTTAATTGGATTCTAAAGCTTTAACTTGCATTCCGCTGGCCACTATCTAGACGTCCTTTGGGCTAATTGCGCGCAATAAATCATATCGCAATAAGAAAAGACGTTGCAAGAAAAAGTCTTATATGAAACCGTAGTACCAAAAACTTATAAATCTCGTTTTATCAAGGTTCCATAGAATTTACCTGCTCCTCTATTAAATAATGCGTTGTATTCTTTGGCTATTTTAGATTCTAGGTTTCATTTCTTGAAAAAAATTGATTTGAAACTATTCGAATGTACGAAAAATCGTGCAAGGTGCTAATAGTTTAGTTGTTTTCTGTCGATATTCTTGTTTTGCTTTTCGCCTCCATTTCCTTTTTTAATAATTTGGTATTCAGTTATTACTGCAGTCGAGCTATTTGACTATTTTGTCGCTTGATTTCCTTAGCTACTTCAAAAGTTGTTTCAGTAATTTACAGTTTTCGGCATTGTTGTACCTTACCTCACATTTTCGTCAGCATTTTATTAACGTTTTCGTTTTAACGGCTTTTCAAAAAGTGTGTTATATCTTACATGAGATCAGCAACTGAATATTTTACTTAAAGTGTGGACAATATTACATTCGGCAAATTACTCTACAAATTGAACTAGACAGGTATGCTTTTTTTATTTAAGGGCGATTTAAATCATTTTTGTGGTGACTTGGAAACGCGACTTTTAGATTGCTTCAATGAATTGTTGATTTTCGAGAAGTTAAACCACGCATAAGCGTTCTCTGATACGTCTAAATTCAATTTTCTTAAAAAACAAAGGAACGACGGAAAATTAAAGAAATGTTTTTGAGGATTGCAAGCTAATGCAGGAACACATGTCATGGGTTCATGTTAGAGGTCATATTTGACCCCGTTTGCTTCTTCGTCCGATCAAACAAAAAACTAAATGTGCTGAAATTGCAGTCAGGAATTTGCATAATGACTATAAGAAATGTTGGCCATAGACTTATTTGAACGTCAAACCACGTTCTCAAAAAACTTGGTAAAGACGTTTCGACCGAAAATGACCGAAGGTTTTCGGTCGAAACGTCTTTACCAAGTTTTTTGAGAACGTCGTTTTACGTTCAAATAAGTCCACGTCCAACATTTCTTACAGTCATTAAACAAAAAGCTCTTTATGCAGATTTGACGGCGTTCGATGTGTCTCCGTTTTGGCGCCCAAAGCTAAGGATGGTAGACCGTAAATTTGTAAAACCATAAATTTTGCAAAGAGGAATTCGTTTAGAAATTACTTCCTAATTTACAAATCTAGATTGCGTGCAATGGAAAGCGATACAAAATGAAATACTTCATAAAATTAAACGGGAATACAATATCAAGACGTGGAGAAGAAAACGTAATCCTTAACCTGACTTTAAAAGATCTTTTTCAGTTGACACAATGAAAGGAAAGGTAAAGCAAAATCAACACTTGTTTAGAAAACAACGAATGAATCCAGAATCAAACAAAGGGGATAACTGCAAAGAGTTCTTGTTATATATTGTTTTGCGTCTTCCGCACTCCTTCGAAATTCAAGAGTTCCCGGAATTCGACAATTCTTTCTTCATCGTCGTTCTCTGTGCTTGCTGGATAAATGAGATTCTTCGTGTTTGTTCAGTAGTACCTAATCCTAGCTTGGTTTTCTTTTGTCCCATTGTGTTGTTTTAAAAAATTCACGTAAGTTGTATTGAATTTTTCAGGAATGTAAGAGAATCGAATTAGACAAGGAGAAAAAAAAATATCACTAGTTGAAATACTCACAGCATATTGACGTAAGAACAAGCAGTATCGCGATTTCTTTGTAAACCATTATTGCTCCTCAAATTCTGCCGACAACCGTGGGTGTTGTTGCTTTCTTTATCGATCGGTCAATTTTTCCTCACCTTAAAAGCTCTATTTTGGTTCATTTCCTAAATTAAGCTTAATTTTATACCCAGCCAGCTCCTAATTTGAAGCAGCTGCGTAGAGAACTAACATTCATATAACACATCTAATTAGACCACCGTTACATTAACGCATTTAGCTGATCACAACAGACTTTCTTTCCTAAAAAGATTGAATTTGTTCCCACAAAACCAACATGACAACCACTCTCCGCATTTCCGCGCGAAGTCTTTGAAATCGCATCCGTTTGGCAGACGGCTCAATTAAAATGAAAAAAATATCATCTCCTTGTGCAAGCAAAAAATCATTCCGGTAGCCATAGATTTTAACATCTTGTATCAATTTCACTGATCCTTGCTTTTATCTTTTTAAAGTCCCACGTCTTTTTTTCCAGTGGAAACAAAACTGTCGAAAGAATGTTTATTTTCCTGACTAAATGAAATGTTTTTCTGTGCGCTCGGAAGCGAGAAGGCGTCCGAAAATTTTGCCAATTATAAATTGGAAAATGGAACAACCTGGATTCGTGTGACTAATTAACCGTAACCAATTTTTCATTTGCTTTTACGAAGAAGTTTTGTGGTTTTCAACTCAAAAGAAGATTTTCTTGTCACTTGCGGAAATCGATCTTGATTTTGCCAAAAAGTGCAGGCTATGCGCTAATCCTCATTTGCTCTTCGTCGAGAGGCGTACTCAAAACAAATCTTCAAGTGTTCTTTTCTTCTAATTGAGAATTTCAAGCTTTCAATATAGAGGAAAGTGTGTTTTTTGTTGACAATTCGGAGGCGACCAACGAATGAAATTGATGAAGGAAATACCTCCTCTTGAAAAGACAATCTTGTTCATTGAATTTCCAATTCAGTGTTTTTTCAATTTCGGATTTGCAAAGTCGATCCTTTAAGAAATATCACAAACATACGAGCATTATCATCAATAAAGAAGATGATCCCTCAGCAAAACCAGCAAGTAGTTGATTTGTTTCTTAGAAAAAGCTCCCATATAAGGTCGACCTCTAGTTCCTCTTTTTCATGATAAAGATTGTGTGTAAGGAACGTGGTGAAAGGTAGCGCGCCGGCAAATTAGGTTCGAATCAGAAGATTCTACTCAAACTGTAGAGAAAGCAGTGAATAAACCGTGACTTTTTCTAAAGATCACGAAACCTCTTAGTTTGCAATACATGTTCTGATACAGAGGTCTCTGCGTTAGTTACAAAATAATTTGGAAAAAAAAAAAACTTTCTGAATTGAAAACAACTTACTTGAAGTGTTTTAAGTTTGGGTGAAAAAACCATGCGTGGTAACACAAAAAATAATAGACTGCGATGATAACTGGAATCTACTACTATATAAAGAAGCTCACCACATCAAGCGTTCAGTACTTTCTTTGAACAGTGGTTTAAAAGCCAGTAGAGAACTTTCCCTATTCTCTTGATAGCATCGTCTTTGTTTTGCATTTTCACGTGCTCAATACTGCTTATGTACCATCTATAGTATTTTAATTTCTGATACTTGTTGGTCACCTCAGTCTGAAGATGATATAGATTTATATCGAGATATTATAAGTAAACGTTTCTCTGCATTTGTTGCCTGTATTACAGACACACAATGCATTTACGGAATTACATTTATTCTCCTTCTCTAACTGCAGTGATCCTCTTAACTCTCATTTCATGTCCATTCCACAGTTCAAATTTATGGAATTTTTATATATTCTATTCTTACCGCAAACGGCACATTAGCTAATCAGATTGCGAGATTACAAGCAATTGTAGTAAAATTTCTTTTGACACTGAGATACTCGATCTGTCGAGCGTGGTACAAATCAAACGCCAAAACCACTTAGTAACCTCGCCTCTCTATGAGCATCTGTTCGTTCGATTCCCGCCTGGGACTCTGAATTTCCAGTTGTCTTTGTTTCGCCCGTAGCCAAGCAGTTAGCCATGAAACAATAACATCAAAGCGAACAGATAACATGGTTGACAGAACGTTAGCTTTTTTCTGAAACCTGTTCGCAACTGAAAAAGATTCAAAGTTGAAAGAAATTTGTTTTTTCTTTAAGTCTACTGTACGCCTTTTCTTCCTTACTCAATGACTTGTCCATTTTTTTTTTCACGCTTTTGATTTTCAACTTCTGCCCCACTGCCGAACCTTTAGGGCAGTGGTCCGCTGTTCATAATCTCTGTAAAAGTACTGTAAAGGAACAAGGCGACGCTGATTTACAGGGTATGTGTGTTGCTCTATCAACTTCGCATCCTCACGTGATTTATGCACAATCACCTCTTCTTCCTGGTAGTCTTTACTGGACCGGCAGACTTTTTTTCCCTTTTTATCGCCTCCATTTCCGCTAAAAAAATTTGCTAATATCGAGTAAATATCCAGGAACAGATACAAGTAGAGGATAAGCACGAGAACGGCCACTGTAGTGTTCATTTCACACGAAGACCAACAGAATGTGTCCAGGTCAAGTATGTCGTGTCACAGTCCTTCAATAGCCTCCCATGGAAGAGAAAAGAAAGACCGTTTCTCTTTTTAAATTTGCCGGTTGATAATTATTTCCGCACAGATATGTTGCGGTTTACAAGAGCCGGACAGTGGATGTTTTGAAGATTTTCACTCGGACACCTGCTATTTGATGAATTTGCATAAAGAGACGAGAGAAACGGTGAACCCTTTAATACAACAATCGTTCCAATGAATCGAAACGAGTCATTAACAAACCGAGTGCACCACTAAGGGGAAAAGCTTGTGAAGTACACGTAGCCGGCTACGAACATGGATTTGTACGCGTCGCAGGCTACAAATATGGAAATCTTTTTACCGCAGTCGTTTGCACGAGGAATTGTACAAACCGCGCGGTACCGTGAATAGCTCACTTTTTACCAGTCCTACCTCTTCCCTTCCTAAGCTGTACATTCTGTCGGCCTAAACGCTTTCGTCCTTGTTCCCGCGTGAAATAAATGCGGATCAAAACTTGAGACACTTTCTTTCGCACAAACCGAACGATACTGCTTATGACAAGATGACCAGTGCAGTGAACTTTACCAACTTCTTGCTGGATTTGGAGGTAGCCCAAGAGGCGGTCCGACTTTTAATCCGTTGTAGCATACAAATATACTTTATTACCATATGTGTATAGTTTAGCGGGATTCTCTGCCAACAAGACAGCCACCCAATGCCTCGAATTCGATGCGCTTATTAGATCCACTTGATATAACTGTAACTTGGTTGAAAATGAAGATTCACCTTTCACTTTTTATGATAAAGATGACATTATTTTTTACTATTTTAGTATCGGTGTTCAAGTGCTGGCCGTTTTAAAACCGAATTGAAATTTTCAGGGGAATAAACAGAGCAGTACTAGATGACGAACAACTGATCACAAACGGCAAAACTCACAGTAGCAAGTTAAGGGTTTAAGATGTGCTCTAAATTTATTATTCATTAATTATTGCTTACATATCATTTGCTTTCCGCTTTTCACAGTGGAACAGATGTAAATATACTTATTTTTTTGGAAACTTCTGAACAACACCCATCCCATGACCCAAGATATAACATGCCACAGTGGGACAAGTGCGTAGTATGATAAACAAAAGTAAAACTGACTAAGCCAGGCGACAGAGGCCAGTGACTGTTAAGTAGGAAACCAGGTATGCAAATCAGGGATTAGATTGATTTCTACTTAGTTGTCTTTTTCTGGGATAGGTTGATCTTGTCTCCTAAACTAAGCGCCATTCCCTGCAAAAAAAAAAAAAAGCATTCACTCATGTCATTGATTTATTACCAAGAATAGTGAATTACGATTTGGCCTGAATATAACTGTGCGACAAATTTCAAGGGAAAAGCCAATGGAACGATGTGTCGCTTGGCTAGATCAACCATGCGGTCAATTCTTGGAACGCTCAAGGGAAGCCAATCACGATTTACTACCGAAGTGGAACCCCGCTTTCCGTACGAAACGTTTGAACTATTTAGTTTCCCTTCGTCCTTAAACAAATTGGGGTCCTTAAACGAGTCGTCCTTAAACGAGTGGGGGCTTGACCCAAGCCCCCACTCGCTTTTCCTACGCAGTTGTTTTCGTTTTCTCGACTATCTGGTTGCCTGGAACAGGCTAACGTTTCGAGCGTTAGCCCTTCGTCAGAGCGAATCGAGGAATTGTGGGTTACGTCTAGTTAGTAGAGTAGGAGCTACGCTATTGGTGATAACATGGCAACGTGAAAAATAGGAATATATTAGTTACATGTAAATGAAAAGTGTTCGTTAATACCGTGAGGATTAAGGGTGCCGATTTGGAAGATGAATTTTGTTCCAGATTCTTACGGCTTTCCGTCGCACCTAGATGTAGGGAAAGGCCGCAGATGGCCATGTGTTTTTTGGAGTGGTTAGGAAGCGACTGGCTTAGATGCATCCTTGTCATTCTTCTCAACATCGCGAAAGTGTTCGCGAAATCGGTCGCCTAGTCGTCTACCAGTCTCGCCAATGTATAATTTATTGCATAACGTACAGGTTATGCAATAAATGACATCTGTTTACCTGGCTCTTCGCTCGGATGCGCACGTGACCTGTAACCGAAGGCCCGGATTGGTTGCTTGGTTTCTCGATTGACACGTTGGCCAAAGCATCTTCTCCAAATATACTTCGAGCGTAGAGATTAGCTGCCATAAAACCACACTCCCCCGCTAAAGCCTGTCGATAAACAAAGGCATTTCCAAAGGTTAACAGTAATAAACTCTCCTGGCTGCTGTTGCAGTTTGTCTCTATTTCATTTTGTGAGGTTACTTAACCTTCAGTCTCTCTGCTCCATAGCTTCCTCTTTGTTAAGTTACGAGAGGTGAAAGAGTGGCGGCGTTTTCCCCAAGGTTGAAAAGTTCTTTTCGAAACAGAGTTGCAGATTGGCATTTGCTGGGTTCAGCAATATTTCGAGTTACGTTTCTAATAATAATAAAACTTTTAATTTCACACGAAAATGTTGAATAGCTTGTAGGGTCGTGCACAAATGAATGTAACAAATACATATCAATTCATACTGGTTTTTGTGGAGAGGGAAAAACCAGAGTACCCGCAGAAAAATCTCTCGGAGCAGAGTAGAGAACCAACCAACTCAACTCACGTATGACGCCGGATCTGGAAATCGAATCCGGGCCACATTTTGGGAGGTGAGTGCTCTCACCACAACGCCACCACTGCTCCCATGGGCCAACCTGAGACCCCAGTTGATCAATGGCGGGATAACTTAATCCAGTGGGTAAATTTTCGCGCACTGAACTCTTTGCATAGCGTTATTCACTGGATAAAGTTAATCAGCCTTTGAGCAACTGTGGCCAGCGGTTTATTGGCTGTATGACTTCTTTGGTTCGGACTTTAGTTCGGTGGTTGGCAAATTTGAATATCTTTATACCTTCTCTGGTGTTAAGCATTTCATGTTTGTTGAAGCAATCAAATGATCCAAGTATTCCCTCAGGTCGGTAATGTTCGTGTTGACTGTTACCTAAGAAAAAAACAAACAAAGTTAGGTTAAGGGGCTTGTGAAAAAGACAAGGTACAAAGCTTAACTGCAACACCCATGCAGAACTCTCGTTTCATTCTGATGTCCAACGGTTTTACTGAGACAGAGTTCACATTTTTAGATCTATCCCAGCAACAACACAACGGCCAAACATCCTTTTGAACTCTAATATTCATTGACGCGGTTTCTTCGGCAAATAAGCCAGATAGAGATTTGAAAAGGTTGGGCCAAATTTTCTGTTTAACTGGATGAAAGTGAGAACGGGTTGTACAATTTCTCTACTCACCTCTTCGTTCGAGATTCACTTACTAGTGATGTAGAAAGGTTTCAAAGTTGAACTTCGGCGTTATAACTCGTCATGGATGCCTCTTGCGATAAGCGAATCTCGTTTTGACAACTGCATGCACAGTGAAGGTGCACTTTCTACCTGGGGCAAAAGGCAGAGGGCTACGCCGAAATAGCATTGCGTGAATTGGACACTACCTATAGACCCTGTGCAAAAATGGCTGCCTTTAAATTATTCTTTTGTTAATATTCAAAATAGCCCAACTAACCTCGTTTTTGAGACAAAAATTCCAAGGAATTTGTTATCCTGAACGAGGTTAGTTGGGCTATTTTGAATATGAACAAAAGAATAATTCAAAGGAAGCCATTTTTGCATAGGGTCTATGAGCTTGCTGATACCCGAAGATTCTCAACGACTGCACACAACTTTTACGCAGCATAAAATGTGAGCAATTTACCTTGTTCTCCCACTCGAACTCAGCCCACATTTGCCTAAAATCTGAATCGGTACAGGTAGCCGGCACGATGTAATCCATGATGTCAATGTGAATGTCATTCAACACAACACAGTTACGATCTCCAGTGCCGCCCGAGACATCATACACTGTCAAGAAATCACAACAAACAATATCAAGAAGTAGTAATTACTTTGGTTTGTCACAGCAGCCGGAGAAAACCAGTCAAATTTATTATCCATTGCATTCACTATCTTGGATCTGATTCACTACGAACCTAAAATAATTAACAATTATTGGATGAGGTTGAGCATGTTAGCGATAATTATCAAGGCCAAAGTTTGTGTTATCTGCCGAAGCCGAAGGCTGAGGTGGATAACACAAACTGAGGCCTTGATAATTATCGCTAACATGCGAAAACCGAATTCAATAACTGTTTTATTATGCATATTCCTGAGCTGAGCTCCGCCATGACAAAACTGATCAAACTGCTGGTTAGTGTGTTAGGTGACGTCACTTCTGCATGCATAAAACTATTGTCTGTAGGTATGACGTCAATTCTACATATATAAAATCTATTGTCTGTAGGTATGACGTAAGAGAAACGGAGCAAGCAAGAATTAACTGCGTGCTTATAGGTGACACCAATGTATAATAATAAACACTTAATGACTGGTCCTAAGGGAAACAGTTCATTTTGTTTCCCGAGAATCTCATTGTTTCCCCGAGGCGCAGCCGAGGGAAACAAAATGAACTGTTTCCCTCGGGACCACTCATCAAGTGATTTGTTATATAGCACAAAAAGAAAAACGAGCAATGGCAACAGCAACGGCGGTCGTCGATCAACATTCGCGGGTGAAACATTCGAGCAGGAATGGCGGGAAACAGTTTTGTTGTTAGATGTCATGTGACCTCGAAGTAACCAATGAGAGCAGTGTCCATCATCATAGGCTGAAGAAAATACACGTAGCCTGAGCTAAGCACAAGAAAACGAGTGCGAGTTAGCCACAATTGGTTTTAGTATGTTAAGGGTGTAACGGGAAATAATCAAAAATGCGATCTTACTTTGACCACCAAGTTTAATTTGGTTGAAGCTTTAGGCAGTACGCGAAATAAAGATAACAACAGAACAAGAAATATAACAATTCTATTCGTTCTGAGCGAGCCGCCTTCTCTATATATAGGAGCACTGATTAATGACCCCTGCCCTTACAATAGGAAACATGGAATCCATTTGAAGTTCCAGTTAAAGGGTAAAGTTGTTCGTTGACCAGTCTGAGAAGATGATATGAGAATATAAGTCAACTAGTAGCTGCAAAACCTCCCTGAAACTGTTACAGTGGCCGCTGAGAGGAAATGGTTTTCAAGCTTACCTATGTTGCCAAAAATGATGCCATTTTCCGTTGATGACACTTTGACGTTCGCCTAAAATGGAGGTTTATAATACTTGAATTAAGGTAGAACAAAATCATTTCGCAACAACTGAGAAATGCCACGTGTTTCTGATACAAGAATGACGCTCGTGGTAAAGTGAGCGGGATCTTGAACAACTGCAAAAACTTAACAGCACAAAAACGCATCACTATGGATAGCATCGTGCAACACACCCGTCAAACCAAACAACTAAGTTATCACAGCAAGAAATAAACGTAATCGTCGTCAGTGGAACACTTGGCACAACCTGTTAATCCTTCAATAATTGACCGGCGTAAATGTACGCCTGCGAAAACTGCAACGCAAAATGCACCTTGATGTTGGAGAAGTCATTTGGTCCTAACATAATGGGCTGTGGCTTCTCAACCAGCTTCAGATCACCTGGAAACACAAAAGATAAAAGCTTGTTGGAGTAACACAAACGACTGAATCACAATGAACTATATCCAAAAGAAAAGGAAAAACCCAAAAACTGTCGCATAACACACTCATGCCACAGAAACCGGGATAAGCTCCGGCTCTGATGGGCCACTTGGCGCGTTAACAGACTTTACTTATCACGTGGTCTGAAATGGGGAAACAAGACGTGCAAGAGGTCTATACAGCTACAAAGTTAGATCAACATTAATTGGTGTACGCGTCACAAAGTGACCCTCTAACAATGACCTTACTGAACCAGAACCCAAACCAAAAAGTAATGCATGGAGTTCTCAGGGGCTGATCTAGGGGTAGCACCATGAATGTCATTATGCAGCTGTTCTGCAGGTATTGGACACGTATGTACTGGCTCATTTGACGGTCTGCATCTATTGTAATTAGCCAAAGTATTGATCACCTTGGTTTTGGCTTTGCGGCTCAATTAAAACCGCTCCGTGAGTGGAGAATGAAGTATTTGCTTACCAAGCGTCGCCAACTCGAGAGTAACGTTTTGCAGCGTGTCTGATGTCTGATTCACAATCAGCAAGTCCAGGACAATGTCGTATTGATTCACATTCACGTAGGCCTCGGCGTAAACTGGGTCAGAGAAGCCTGTTAACTGTGCAACCTGTCAAATGAAAGAATATTAGCCCAGTGCTATCCTTCATAATAATCTTCTCAAACCGTCAGCCGTATTAATAGATGCATTCCCACGTGAATGGTACCGATTAAGAAGTAGTCAAGCGAGGAAATAGTCAAAAGTGCAGAGCAAAAAAACCACTGTACCTTGTTGAGTTTGGAGCCAACCAGTTCATCTTCCTTCTTTCCACCAACAGAACCAACCGCTTGTGACAGGGCCAATGCAAACTGATCCTTTAAAACAAGCACGCAAAGCGGCTCAGCCTTGATTACATTATTATAGAGCGTTAACCCACTTAACTGCAAGTTAGCAAATCAGCTCAAGTTCTAGTTTTCTTACTTCTGAGATTCCAGAATCAGACTTGGCTAGCAACTGCATGAAGGGTATGGGGTCATCCACCTGCACTGAGAGAACCTTGTCCAAATCAATCTAAAATATTAAAAGAAACAGATCATGTTCTTCACTTCACTTTCATTGTGCTACCTCATAAAGATATATTGTGCAGTGTCAGCAGTCTAACGGTTTAGAATTACTCACAATAATACGATGCTAAGGAGTCTTGAAAGGCTCCTAGGCTAGTAGATAAGTAGATAATAGATTGAGGTAAACTGTTCCAATTAGCTACTGTTTGTGGTGGGAAACTGTATTTACACAAATTGGTACGAGCTCAGGGTGGGATATAGTGTTAACAGTGTATGTCTTGATCCCCTGGTGGGTTTCTGGAGTGATTCCAGGAAGGGAAGAGCAGCCAGGTTATTTAAGCCTTTGTTAAAGAGAATTATTCTGTTTATTTGTCTACGAAGCTTTAGAGGTGTCCAGCCAAGTTTTTTTAATATCATTGACACAGAATCAGGCTCAAAGCTTTTATAGTCAGAAAGGACAAAGCGTGCTGCTCTGCGTTGAATTTTTTCAACTTCCGCGATGAGCTGTTCAGTGTGGGGATCCAAAGCACTACTGGCGTATTCTATAAGTGGTCTGACCTGACTCATGAATGCTGCTTCTTTTACTGCTGGATCACAAGCAGATAAATGGCGTCTTATAGTAGGCCAAGCATTTGGTTAGCCTTGGGCAACAGGAAAAGAGACCTAAATTAAACTAAAAGAACCCCAGCTCTGAACCAGGAAAAGAGTCCTAAATTACACGCTTCAAGGTCAGTGCTTTTGGAAGGATATACCGCACAGATTTTTGATCGCCCATCAGCAATCAACAAGGAACGTTAACAAGTTTTTCATGCC
This sequence comes from Montipora capricornis, assembly GCF_036669925.1. Classification (NCBI taxonomy): domain Eukaryota; kingdom Metazoa; phylum Cnidaria; class Anthozoa; order Scleractinia; family Acroporidae; genus Montipora; species Montipora capricornis. The sequence goes on along the minus strand of NC_090887.1, from coordinate 25,022,104 downwards.
GAAAAAATCCCAGGAGAGTTTCAGTTCAGTACTAGAACTCTTTTCCCTCGTGCTATTGTTTTTAAGGTGTTCTTCTTATTTTTTTTTTTTTTTTTAATAAAGTGCTGCATTCTGCCGGTAGTACTCTGGGCAGAAGTAGTAATTCACTAATGCTCTAAATCCTGCTGCGAAATTCTGCAAAAACATCGATGGCTTCTTTAGGCGCCTTGCCTGTGTAGCAGTGCGATTCTTCTACATTCTGTCCTCGCAAAAGTTAGACCTCAGCCTCTCCCCACGATTTTCACGTGGCCAAAATCTGGAAAAAAAAAATCTCTTCTGAGCAAAACATGACAAACCTTGTTAACTTTTTCGTCCTCTCCCCTCTTGTTAGCATCCAGCATGGAAGACAGCGAGTTGCGGCACTCGACAGTGAAGATATTCTTCATGAGAGGGACACGCTCAGCGACCACACGCACACACAAAGAGATGCGGTCAACATCGTCATCTGTGATAACCTAAGGAGTAAAAGAGGAAGCTACGTGTAAAACAAGCAAAATCAAAGCTGAAGGAACACAGACAAATTGTTTAAAAAGTCGATCCTGTGTAAAACTAGAACCTGAAGGGAAAGCACAGCAAGGACTTTGGACAAACTGTTAGAAAATTCGAGCTTGCGTTTCAAATGCAAGCACGCTTTGCAGGCTTATCCTGTCAGCATGGACTTTCTCCGACCATAGTTAATGCATGGAGATGGTTATGGTTAGATATGGTTTCATGTTTTTGACTGTATTATTCGCCTTGACGGTGCACAAAACATACCTTTTTTCGAGAAGATAACCAATCAAATCTTTCGATTAAATTATGGGCAACTAATCTGCGAACCCTTGCGAAGCAAAAACAAAAGATTGTGCACTGTCACGGTCAATTCAACATCGATTACGACAACACTGCTCTCGCTTTTGAAGGTTTTAAGGTTTCATAACCAGTCCCTCGATTAATTATGCTCCGACAAACAGACAAAGCACATTATGATGACTGTTGTGTCAAAACAATAGCGACAAAAATTACGTTCACAATCCAAAGCACATGAAAATTAATCATGGAAACAGAAACAATGGTATGCCAGTCATCTTTAAAATGCTTGATATTTAGTGAAAAAGAGGTTTTAAACTGAAACAGACACATTAGGACACATTACCTTCTTTGGTATACCAGACTTTCCAAGGTGCAAAATGCTGGCCATGATGAGCATACAGTTGGCACATAATACCTTCAACAAAATAAAAACAATTGCATTCCAGTAGTGACCAGCAGATGAACTGTGTATGAAAGGAGAGTGGAAGTGGCAATGGACAGGATGTGGAAGTAGCAATGATGTTGCCTTTATATGGTTCACTGACTATGAAGTCAGTGTGTTTTGCAACACGTTTTGGTGAGGTCTTCCAGAATGCTTTATTAGTGCCAATGGCAGCTGTGCAAACTTACACTCTTTCATGGCAAGTAGGATTCACAGCCTTCCCCAACTAACTGAATGATTCATCGACCAAGTAATGGCTTGAGGTTTTTTTTTTTTTTTCAGTCCCATGCAAGTGTTGTTTAAAGGCATACTGTCACGATGTCTTAACATAACATATGGAAAATCCAACGGATGCTGCTCAGCTGATGGCAGTCACAAAATTATGAAATACTGATTCCCTTAACCCATTGAACCCTGGGAGTGAGACTTGACAGATTTTACTCTGTTTAATGCCAGACGATTTTATTTGTCAACTGGGGGTGTCCCAGAGTGCTTTAGGAGTCAATGGGTTAAATCTTAACGACTATCTTTACCTCCTTTCTGGGACGAGTGGCAAAGAGAGAGTTGGGTACAAACTTGAAAACATCAGGTGAATGTTTTCAAGTTTTCAAGTTGTAACTTGTATAAATTAAAGTCGCTAAAACATTCTGGATGACCCTCTTGTTTTAGATTCACTTGAATTCGCCAGTATCAAAAATACCATAACACTCTTTGTTTGTCCCTCCAAAATTTTGCATAAAGGAATTGTTTCCAGTTTCTCTTGGGACCATTGTAAGTCCGAAGAGAAAATAAAAACAATGCTTACGCAAAATTTTGGAGGGACAAACAAAGGGTATTATGGTATTTTGATACGGGCGAATAGTGTAAGAAAATAATAATGAAGAGGAGTTGCGAAAGCTATCAAGGTGTCAAAAGATGAAGTTTATGGAATATTGACTAGAAATTGTTACAAAAGCCATGAGTGTCCCTTTAAAGGGGACATGATTTTTTTTCTGATATGACATCTTCTCAATTTCTTTCTGTCAGTGGCTTACCCACAACCTCCCATGCACCAGTCAAATACGACTACCTACTAGGTGCAGATGACAATGATGATTACCTTTACCAGTATTTTATTGTCTAGTGTATTTTCGTGCTCAGACGGTAATTGGGGACACCAAACAAAAATTAAATCAACATAATAAAGCCAGTTTCAATCGAGTGTCGTAAAACCAAAACCAAAGTAATTACTTTGGCCAATCAAACAGGACGGAGACAATTCAGTAAAAAAACCAATCAAAACTAGAAGTAATTACACGTAGCTGACACAAAGCGCGGGAAGATGTGCACGCGCGAGCCAGGATTGCTTTTGGTTTCACTTCTGATTGGTTGAAAAAGTGGTGCGAGAACTTTGAACCAATCACTGAGTGAATTAATCATATTTAAACCAAAGCAATGCGCTAATTACTTTCGACACTCAATTGAAAACTGCTCTATGAAATCAGAGGTTGGTTTTTGAGGATGGGAAAACAAGAGTACCTGGAGAAACCTTTCAAAGAAGAGAAGAGAAGAGAAGAGAAGAGAAGAGAAGAGAAGAGAAGAGAAGAGAAGAGAAGAGAACCAGATAATAAGTGGACTAAAACACTTAAATCTAGGATGCAACAACTGGGTGAACTCTTAAGGCCCAACCAATCTTGGTCATCACTACCTTTTGTTACAACAAAAGACACTCTAATAAGTTAATGAACATGCGTATCATTGGTGCTTCTGTACTTGTGAAAACCAGCCCAAACACAGATACAGTGTAGGTCAAGGCCTAAAAAATTTAATTTAATTATAGTTATTGCTAAACATGTTTTTAATGTAATCTTACATTTTGTCTTTCCTTGTTCTCTTCAATGTCCAGATAACGCAGTGCAAGCTTTGTCAACGTACAAGCAATGGCTGCTCCCACAAAAAACTCACCATCCAGCAAGTACTGACGCAAGGGAGGCCTGTAAATAGACACATGATCGATGCACGACAGTAAGAAGCTGATTAAGATGGCTGCCACACCACCATTTAAGCCTGTCCAGTGGGGTTAGTATCAGGATGGGTGACCTCAAAATATATGACTTGATGTCAGAAACATAGCTTTGTTAGTTTTTTTTGTTTCTTTCAAGTGCTATAATAGTTCGACAAGAAATGTGCAAATTCAACACAAAGATCACAATTGTCCAACTCTTAAGGTTGACCATTGTTTCTGCAAAGTCAAAAATTCACTCTCCTAGACGAGGTTATTTATCACCAGGTAATTCCATCGTTTTGGAAATAGAAGCTGCTTCATTATTCATTAGTGTCACAAATTCTTGCCAATTTTGAGGCTCATTTGTTGAAATTCAAGCTCGCTTCCAACAGACCTGTTTATTTTGTTCATGATTTATGAATGCGCTGCGAGCCTATTGCTGCCACAGACTTGCACTCTTTACTCTTAAGCCCGGTAACAGTGTGTAGTGACTAAAGTGCACTACCATAAAAATAGACCTTGCCACAAAAAAAAAACCTTTCTGATAAAAAATTCTAGTAAATTTGTTTGGATATACTGTTTTCTCAATTATTTTCTGAACACAGAATAAGTTACTTTCACGAAACATGTAGGAATTGACATTTCAGTGCCACTTAAAACAGGCTAATTTTTCTGTGGAAGCACGAGTTTGACATCCTCTTAAACCACCTCTCCATCTGTGTGTAATTCAAATTGCCAAGAATCCTGGACACATTAAATACTCTTGCCTCTTTTCCTCATCCTTTTTCAGCAGGGAAGTAAGACCAGGGGCACTGAGTGCACTCTGAGTAGCATATGTTCCATCAGCTGTCACCAGACGCTGCCCTCCAACACTCTGAGGGGACAGAGCTGAATCAGACCCTAAATAAATAAATAAACAAGATGAATCAGTCACAATCTGAGGACAAAATATTATTCTAGATGCTGCCTAAATTACAATTATTTATCACTGTGTCACAGTAAGTGTACGGTTTGCAAGAAAAATGTTTGCACTCATACAGAATTCAATATTTACATGTAACCTGACAAAGTAAATGTGTTGGTCCAGCAATGTCTCTCTTATTTTAACCATCTATAGTGCCATATTTACCTATCTTTTGTGAAATAATACTTTTAAGGGGAGAAAGGAATGGAGGTGGATAACTACAATTTCTTACCCTCTGGGACGTCGCCTGCAGCTCGTTTCATTTCATCATCAACAATGGGAACCTTGAGAGGAATACAAGAAAAAGAAGATGGTCAGCAAAACACAGCTTCTTCGTATTCTAGTAGACTGTTAACCTATTGACCCCTAGGACTGAGACTTGATAGATTTTACTGTGTGACAACAGACGATTTACTCATCAATGGAGCGAAGGAGGTGGGGGGGTGCTTCAGGAGTCCATGGGTTAAACCAGAAGCACATGATCGGGAAGCGTGTAACTTGCAACTCTTTTCCTTGAAACAAAGCTGAGGATTTTAGAACACCAATTTTATGCCCAAATATGGACCAAAATAAGATCAAAGCTGCACGCACGGGAACATGCGCAAATGTGCAAGCTATGTTACATTCAAATAAGGAAATTTTTCAACTCAAAAAATCCCAGCTCTGAACCAGACTTAAACGCTTCAAAGTCACAAGCTTCTGGTTAAACCCAGTGAGACAGAAGACTATGATATTTTAAAAGAAAGAAAACTGCATGTAGCCCCAAATGTGTGCCTTCATCTTCTTGAATGTTTTTGGTACAAAAGTAAATTCATCCAAAACCCAAGCACCAAATTTTCCCTACAATTCTGACGATCGAATTGCACACAGTAGTTTAAAAATCACTCAAGATAGTTAAAAAACAACCTATGCACAATGATGGTCTTACTTCTCCTAATCCCTTCTTGATCTCATCCATGACATCCAAAATGTCTTGCTTGCTGACTGCATATTCACCCATGATCCACAAGGCATGACGATGAATCCTAAATTAAACAAAAATTCAAAATGCAACTTGGAAATTTGAAAGAGTATTTTCATATTCTACTAGGGAGGAAATATTGACGATACAAATGTAAGGGGGGCTTGTAGCAATATTAATAAAGCAAAACACATTAATTCCATAATGCTTTGACAGGGGATAAGCAAACAGGAATACAATATTCAGGTCAAATGCACACTTTTGTTTACATTTGTAACTGAGTTTTTTTCTTGTTATGCAATCTTCTCCAATAATATTGTATACTCCACTTCAAAAGATCATTTCCTTGTTATAAGTATTATACTTACTTAACAGTCTTTATAGTGTGGAAATTTTCCAACAACTTCTCCATGATCACTGGCTTAAGCTGTTCAAAGCGCTGAACTGCCTCTCTCACAAACAGCAGAACATCAAAGGCTGCCTGCTCATTTGTATCACCAAGGAACTCCATCAGCTATGAAGAAAAATTTAATACCCTATAGAACTTGTCTTTTCACTGCTTTTTTTAAACATGAAAACACTATAAAAGGAAACATACAGTACACAAACTTTGACAATTTACTAATACTTGCAAACAGTATCTCTGTAATACTTTTTTGCATCAATAATGCATTGTCTTCATTGCTTTTGATGTCCTCACGAATCTTATGAAGTCCTTACATGTATCTAGTTTGTTGTAAAACCATTAGTGCAAATCTCCGATTATAGCTGGGAGCAGAGCTTGCCTTGTAAGAGCCTACCACACAGTGGACCCTTGGCATTAGGGTTTTAGAACCAGTTAAGTTATTTCCATGACACAGAAAGTTCTCTCTTACCAGTGGGACAATAGAAACAGCCACATCAGGAAATTTGACGCTGCAAGTGTGAAGAGTGCGAACCAGCATCTGCACAAAGAGAAGGGCAACAGCCATCACTAGCGCTCTTGAAGTTTACAGTACTCTAGTCAATTCAATTCAGTTCAACTCAATTCAAGTCAATTCACCGTGCCAAGCTAAGAATTACTACTTAAACTAAAGATCAATTCTGTAAAGTGTACTATTTTTCTTGTGGCTTTTGATCTGCCATCCTTGTACATGTGGTACATGTATATTATTATAGGGGGTTTCAAGAAAAATTAACTTGTGCTTCTTTTCTTCAAGAATGCATTTAGCTTAAGGTACAGTACTTCTTGGAAGCAAGTCATCTGTGGGACTGGATGACTGTGGACTCAAATACCTTCCGTAAATGATGATGCAATAAGAAGCTATGATCGTTCTCCCTTAGAGTCATAACAACAACATTTCAAAATAATTATACGTCTTTCAGACACATGTACATGCATTCCCATGTAAAAAGTCAGGCGGGATCCCGGCGGGATCCCACCAATCCCACCTGGGATCCCGGGTGGGAATGGCGGGATCCCGCCATTCCTGGTGGGTTCCCACCATTCCCACCCGGGATAAGAAATTAATCCCACCCGGGATCCCGCCTAAAACACGGGATTAGGCCATCCCACCTGGGATCCCGGATGGGATTTATGGATCCCACCCGGGATCCTAATATCCCACCTGGGATGATCATCTTCTCAGCTGGGATCTTTGGCGAGATTCATATATCCCACCTACCCTTGCATCAGGAGCCCGGCCAAAAACCCGGCTAGCCTGGCAAAGGCAGGCCAGGCCAGGCTTTCCAGGTTTTTAGCCAAGCTTACCGGGAAAATGCGGCCTAGTAAAGCCCAGCAAGCATGGCTACAGCCAAGCTTTCTCGGCAACCTTGGCCACCAAAGCTTGGCCTTCCTGGCCTTGTTACTTCCAAGGCAGAGCTTTCACTGCAACCCTGGTCAAAAAAGCCAGGCCTTAAGATTCAAGCCAGCCTTGACCTGGCTTTTTTGAATTTCTATGCATAAAGTGTTTCTAAAGTCTTCAAGATTACAGACATTGACTGCAATTTAGTGTAACATTGTCTGTAATTACTCAGTGACCAGTGACCTTAACCAAACTCTGTGGGCTCAGTTGAACTGTCTTTGAAGTAACAATCTTTAAATGGCCTTGATGATGTCTTGCAAAATATGATGATGTTATGGTTTAACGGCCAATTATCTTTAATGTAGCAAAGTAAACATTATTTTATATCTCACACTTGAACATGAATAAAAAATTATTATATTGACTGTTCCTAAATTTGACACCTGAGACTAAACCTTTGCACAATTATTCTTAGATGTACATGGTCTCTGATAAAAGAGCTATGTAAATGATTTAAGTCCTTCTCATTCTATCACGCTAAAGTACAGCTGTAGTCACACTGTTCAGCCAAAATGCCTGGACTTCCCAGCCTTCCAAGATTTTTAAGCCAGGCTTTTCTGGATTTCCAGGCCTAATTTTTGGGAAGTAAAAGCTAAAAGGGCAATGTGGACTTAAGATTTTATGGGAATCTTTAAGAATTCCACTCAATGATTCAACTTGAGGGTCACTTGAGCGAGTTGAAATTTGTGAAAATGTTGTGCAATAGTACTGAATGTGCCAGTGAGACAATAATCCAAGTTTAAGTGCCCTTTTAGGATTTGATTTCATCTGGTGCCTTGAAAAAATGAGCTTTAACTTCAACCTTCAATACATGTATATACAACAAGGTTTGGTCTTATTCAAAGCATGCCAATGTGAATGCGATATTTTTCGAGTTAATTCACCACTCGTAATATATGTACTTTGCTTAAACAATGTCCTTTAAAGGCCCCAAACTTTGAACATAAAATCACTCTGTACACGGAGAAATAAAAAAGAGATCTTTTATTCTGATGTTCGATCTATAGATAATGTGACAAATATCATCAACGGATTACCTTGTTTGATGCTCTCATAATCAGCCTTATTCCAAAAGGAACATGATGCACTACTCTTGAACATAACACACTCCAAGTCAGTACTAATAATCCTTTCAATTAACTCCAGTATCTTTCAAATCTTGTCCATTTATAATGAATCCGTGGAAAGATTGTCATCCTCCGCCACCCCGCCATTTGGAATAACACGTGAGACAGCGGACTGGAAACTAGTGAGCCCTTTTCGTTTTGGTCAGCAGTCACTGGTAACCAGTCCAGCTCCTACAGATTTTGGGCGGTTTTATTCAAACGTTCGTGTATCAACGATCACACGTTTGTGCATGGTGACGATTTTTTGGTTAGTTTTACTCTTTAAATCCTGATCCAGGCAAAGAAATGCTTACAACAACTCAAGTAAAAAGGTAAGAGTTAACTTTAAGCGAATAACATTTGATTTGATGCCTGATTGTCTTTAAAATGAGGATTGGTTTACAGGTATATAGCATTCACATTTTTCACACCTCAATTTGGTTTAAATGCTATAACCCTGTAAAAAAATTGATAAACCTTTAATGAAGAATAATGAAGTTTTAGAGCAAATGGTTTGGAAAACAAGTGCTCATACTGCAAGTTATATGTATACGATTGACAAATGATTCCTTCTCGTAAACATGCTAAATGCTGTCACTTTAACTATTGTAATCAATGCAGAAAATGCCTGAGAAAGGTATTATTGACGTCTGTAAGTAAAGAGATCCAAATTTATGAGTTTACTCTTCATACACTTTAGTTGTAATAGAAATGATCAGTGCACATGATTTAGCGGAATCAGTACATGCATCTTTGAAGTATAATAATACTGTATATACTGTATTTTTTTAAGTTGCCATGAAAGAGTATAAAGAGACAGTTCCTGAAAAAATCTTTGATGGGACAGCAGGGAACGGTCCTTTACAGCAGACAAAAATGCTCAGCAGGCAATTCTGTGTCCTCAACCAGTTATGGTTTGAATAATGATGTATTTAAGGATCTCTCCTTGCAGACTTGTTTTAGTTCTGTGGTTTATCATGTTTAAAAGCTTTTTTCGTATTTTATTTTAAAACATGAATTTAGGTACTGCATTGACCTCTGTATTTTATTTTTTTGCCTGTGAGCTATGGTAGTAACTGCTACTGTTAATAGCTTGACTGTAATGGATTTTTTGTAGTTTCTAGCACATCTCTGATTTGCTGGAATATTATTTTACAGGAGCAGGATATTATAACCTTTTTAGTTTTTGCAGTTTCTGAAATGTAATGATCTGTACATAAATTAATACCCATTGAAGCTGAATGTGAAACTGTGCTACTTGTTTGTATGTTGATTAAAGGACCTTATTACTTCAGAAAACTGACCAGTGAATGTAGTCCAACACTAGCAAGAATCACAGCTGTTCACTGAATATATGCCGTGGGACAGGACGGGAATTGCGTGAAAAGTCTTCGCAAGGCTTGACTTACCAGTTTTGACCCTGGCCAGTCATGGCAGACCATTTGTTTTTTCGCTTTCCCTTTCCAATTTTGGCCCCGGCCAACCCCGGCGAGGCCAGGCCAGGCTGGCCCTGTGGCCGCGGCTTCCCAGTTTTTTTTTATCCCCTGGTCAACCCTGAAACCCTTACTGCAGCAAGAAGCCTGGTTGGCATATCAGAATTCATACAAGCCAGCACTAACAATAGCATATGTGATCCTGGGAGGATGGTACTGATCCTGCCTGTCATCGTAGGTGGGAGGGCCTCTTTAATCCCACCTGGGATTAAAGGTGGGATTCCACCTGGTTTCCCAGGTGGGATTGTTGGGATCCCACCTGGGATCCAGGGTAGGATTGGTGGGATCCCACCCAGGATCCCAGGTGGGATTGGCGGGATTTCACCCGGGATCAATGGTGGGATCCCACCTGGGACGTTCCATAATCCCGGTCGGGATCTCAGCTGGGATCCCGCCAGAAAAAGGCGGGATCCCACCTGGGATGAACATGGGATCCCAGGTGGGATTGGCGGGATCCCACATCTAATTTTAAAATGGGTTGCACAATCATTACTAATTTTATTCACTTTGTACTGGATATATTAATGAGAGCACATTGTAAACTTATGATACCTGTCTATATCCACCAATATCTTCATGTTCACTTTCATTGTGGGTTTTGGTCACTTCCTTCTTCAAAACAGCAACAACCTGTTAAAAACAATGCAAACTTCATTAGCTTGTTCTGAAAAACAACATCTCAAATAATAATTATTGCAAACAAGAAGATGTGTCACCTTCTGTCAGCTTGAAAGTCTTAAGTCACAGACCTCCATATATGCTCAATTTGTAACTCAATCTATTTTCTGCCAGAGGTCTACACTTGCTAATAACGTAATGCAATAATTTTTTTAAACACTGTCTTGAGCCATTCTATACCTCATGTATGTTGCGTGAAGTGACCAGATCAAGCACAAGCTGTAAGGTCTTCTTCCTCACTTCAAGGTCGGGGGAAGACAAGACACGAAGGATGTCCATAACAAGTTCCTACAAGATACAATACGTTTACATAGTTCAAGGGATGATCACTTGCTTAGCAGATAAGGAACATAACAATTATTTGGTTTTACAAATTTAGGTCTCATCGACAAATAAGTTAATAATGTGGGCAGGGGCTAAAATAACATGAATGAGATTCCACTCACCCTAAGGACTTTTTCCTGGGATGGATTATCTTTCAGAGCAATCAGCCTGTCCAGCACAATAAGCTTTACATTGTTATCACTTTCCTTGACAATCAGTTCAATGTAACAAGATGCAGCAGACTTTTGAAATAAAAGAAAAGAAAAGCATTAGATTGCATTCAGAAGACACAATAATAATATTAAGCAGGTGTATTTGATACACCTATTCCCAGGGGGAGATGATTATGTTTATTCATGACAGCAAAAAAAACATTTGCAAATTTAGGACTGACTATGAACAAAAACTGAGCATACACATAAAATAAATCACTTCTTTGCTACTGATGCTTGGATACTCTTCCTGGTGACAGGCTCAAATTTCTGTTTTACAATTTTTGTAGCACATGTATACCCCCTAAGTTCATAATCTTATGTTTTAGAACATGACAAATCTTGGTACCTTTACGGCAGTTGGAGCAGATGATAGTGTAACCAAAGTTCCAGCAGCTTCATAACGCACGGCAGGTGATGAAGAATTCAGCAAGTTGTAGATGCATCGTATAAAACGTGACCTCTCTGCTGGGTTAGCGTGGCAAACCTATGTGCAACAGGATTCATACTCAATTTAATTCTTGAACTGCACTTTCAAGGATCTTCAACCAACCAATAATCATTGATAATTATTGTCAAAAACTGGTATCTCCTGCCAAAGGAAATTTGAAGAGATCCAGGCAAGTACCATAAATAATTAAACACCCTATGCATACAGGAAAAATTTAACTTGTAAATAGTACATTAAGACAACTTAAACAATGAGCAATACCAGTGACTGTACCTTGTAAATCAGTTCAACGATTACCAACTGCAGTATATCACCAAATGTGTTGACCTGATCAATGCATGTACTCAGGTATTCCAAAGCACGGTCCTGCAAAGATAAATATAAAATAAGAATAATCAACTTGAGCCTTAACTAGAATAATTGCCTACAAAACCTTACAACTTTATCTCCACATAAATCTATATAACTTAATGGGACCAATAATTTCTTTGTCATCCCACTTAAGCAATTTAAGCAATTTTACTTTGGCAGGAATAGTCTAAATAATACCCAGAAGATGACCAAGTGGACTTGAAACAATAATTAAATGCCAAATCACCTGATCAACATGAATAAGCATCATGAAGGCATTGCGTTTGCAAGATGCATCCTGTTCCTGCTCCAGGAATGTATGAACCAACTCTGGTGCATCAGGAATGAGAAAATCAAAGTTTCTGGGGGAAGCAACAACAAAAAATTCATGCTAAGTGTAACAATAACATTATTTAAGCCCCAAACTGATGTACTTATCGGTTTTGATAGCATGCACATGATGGTGCTGCTGTATATTCCTTTAGACTAACCAACACCTTGTCTATTCAAATGCTATTGACATCCTTTACAAATGAATTGGTGCAATGTCTTTTTTAAAATTGGCAAAACAGATACTCAAAACTGTGTAAGTTGGCACAGAGTATCTGTTCAACAACAACAAAAAAAAACAGGTGGAAATACTGACACTAATCTTTTTTTCAAATTACACAGATATTTTGTTAACATTTTTTTAACCTTTGCAAAAAGAGCATTAAAAAATTTTTGAACACCAAAGGATTGGGTCAAACTAAAAATAATCATCCACATGTACCCTATTAATTTTTAGGTAGTACATGCAACTCAAGTCTGCCAAATCTTGAGAATTAATATCAGAAATGACTTCTTTATTGAACAAAGTACAAAAAACTAACCTATAAATGGTGTAGATAGCCATAACAGCATTACGTCGCACATAAGAGTGGCGATGCTCCAAACAATTTCTGATAGTTGGCATAAGGGGCTCCAACAACTCAGCTTCCTTTTTGAATGAAAAAGAAAATGTTTTTAAAAAAATAATTTAACTTGTATTTCCACAACATTTACTTTAAAAAAAATGAAATGTATTCTTATGTCATATTTTGTACACACCTTCAGCTTGCAGAGGAACCTTAGCGTAGAGCCTCTAATATACTCATTCGGATGTTGAAGGTCCTTAAAAACAGAGAACACAATGCATAGAACATTACAAAATCTGTAAAAACATGACTAGATAGAGAGAAAGACCTACCAATTTACAACATCAACTTCCTCACCTTTCTATATGCATCACAAACCAAAATCATCTCCTGCAACAATTTACCATCTTTGCCAGTTTTTGGGACAATTTCCCAGAAAATCAGAAGAAGTTTTTTTATGGTGTGATCATCCAGTGGCATGAGAAACTTGATGATAACCATAAGAAGTGATGGCATCTTCTCTCCATTCAATATCTGTTGGATCACTTTCTTCAGTGATTCTGTCTTAACCCTCAGATCACCTTTTTCTGATAAAAGAGGAAAACAATGTTTAATTCCTAATACATAAGCCAAGTTCATGAGCTGACTTCATCATCAGGGGCATTCAGCTAAGGGAAGCTAAAAATGGCAAGGTGCTGCCACTAATGTGAAAAAAATAAATAACTATAGCTAACTATAGAATACTGGGCCATGTCTCCTGAAATACTTGACAAAGTGGCTCGGCTGCTCAACCTGTAGAAGGAGGGTACCTTATTAAGACCTCAGTGTGAGGGAAAACCTTTATTGATTTCTGTGTGTATCAAGCACAGAAGACAAAATAATTATTATGTTCCATAAGTTTAAGTGAAATCTAACATATAACTGCTATACGTCTTCTTTCCTTCCTTATGCCAGTTCAATTCCAATTATCGTTAACTAGATTCTAGATTAAATATTTGTTGTATTCAAAACGATATTTGTCATTTGTTGTTTACTGCGCCTTTCAATAACATGCGGACTCTTAAATTAAAAGGTCAACGACAAATGCATTTTTTTGCTACCGCCAATCAAATGTTGGGCGGCTCCTCCCAGCTTTCGACTATGTTGAGTGAACTGGGATCAGCAATGTGATTTGATTACTGCGCGCTCAACAGTAGTCGGGACCTCGGAGGAGCCGCCGAACATTTGATTGACGGTAGCGAAAAACGCATTATTTTGTCGGTTGACCTTTGAATTTATGAGTCCGCATGTTATTGAAAGGCGCAGTAACACCGCGGTCGATGAAGGTTGAAAGAATTAAACTTATTTTTAACGGTGACTCATCATTCACTAGCAGACCAGTGAGCCAAAGACCACCAATAAACTGTATATACCTTCCCTTGCACCTAATAGCCACTGAACTGTCGAGCCACCAAAATGAATGAAACTATCATTCTCTTGTTAGCATATGGAGGCTTTCTTTCAAGAACCAGTTGGAAATCAATTTAATTGAGTAAGAAAAGAGACATTCGACATGTCTTGGAATTAGATTCTTACAGGTAATATTTTAATGATTCTACCTTTGGTCGAACTGCAATGAGCGAGTAAGCTTAATTAAATTTAAAAGTGGGCAACTTACCGAGATCTTCAGCAAGTTTTTGCTCACTTAAGGCTTCTGAATCGGAGAGAACGTTGATTAACGTATAACAAGGTAGTTCCGCCGTGGTCATCTTTGAAATTTTAAGAGCGAACCTATTAAACGAACTGCGAGTAGTTCATCAAAGAAGGAAGATGGCGGTCTTGACGTGGCAATTTGAACTAGCGGATGCAACCAGCTAACGTTTATGTGGTAGTGTATGTTGCACGTAGCGTCGCCAAGGTCGGTATCAGGAGTACCGCGCGAATTTAAACTTTCCTTTATCTTTCACGTGCCAACACGGTGGCCATGTTGGTGTCCCTGACTACTCCTCCGGGAACTGAGCTCTATTATCGTGCAAACGTTTTCTTTTGTTTTTGTGCAAAAACAAGGTTACTGATCACGTGAGTGAAAACACTCTCTACTGCCTGGACATGCTTTTAACTTTTAAATGCACCTACCTTCAGTTAAAAGCAAATGTTTCGAAAAAGGAAATTGATGAAAAAAATCATACTCTCGCACGCCAGGCGCGGCGAGATGGAGCGGTGCGAGAGATAAACGACGAATTTGCAAGAGACGATGCCGTTCTCTCGGACGTATACAAAACATGGACCCCTGGTCCATGGACCACCCCTGTGGACCCGGTCCATGGACCCCTTAATGGACCCGGTCCATGGACCTCCCCTGTGGACCACCCCTCATTTTGTAAATTAAGTACGTTTTACAAGGAGAAAAGTCTTCAGACGAAAGAGAGAAGAGATCCTCGCACTTATCTGTTACAGTATTTTTATAGACCAGCGGCCGGTTCCTGAAGGGTGTAATAACTCTATTCCAGGTATAAAGTGCCTTATTCCGGCACATTTATCCATGGAATAGGGTTATTACACCTTTCAGGAACCGGCCCCAGGAGCCCATGTACGATCTATCTATTTTTAGACTACCTTTTCTGCAAAAGACAAAGACAATTCCGGTTAGGTGACGCTATGACGTCAAGTTAGTTTCTTGTGATTGGTCATTGCAGGGCTCCACAGGATTCTCATTAGCGGGAATATTGAGCTGTTATTCGCTCCTAGTTATGGGCTACTGATTTAAGTAATTGCCTGTTTTGTAGACACTAATAAACCACCAATTTGGTGGCTCCAAAAAGATTCGTCTAGCTATGCATGGCTTCAAAGCTCAGTTGGTAGAGCATTGTGTCCGCATCGCAGAGGTCATGGATTGGAATCCCATTGAGACCACCTGAATTTTTCAAGTGTCCTCAAGAGACAATTGCTTAAGTTGTCCAGATATAAGTGTAAGGATCAGTCCCCTCTTTTGTCTAAGGATTTTTCTACTTTAACTTTGTAAAATAAGGGGTGGTCCAAAGGGGTAGTCCATGGACCGGTTCCATGAAGGGGTCCATGTTTTGTATACATCCCGTTCTCTCTCCTCCCTAGAGACCATCTAGTTTGATTGAATTGTTTGAATTTGCTCATTTGGGGTGCAAAGCGACTATATGCACAAGCAACAACACATGCACTTCTCCCATTTCACTTATAAGACCAATCATAAACAGTCAGCAGACTATTTGGTGCCTTTAATTGACGAGTACTATGTGTCAACAATTTTAAGATCATCGTCACGCTAACTATTCCTTCCTCAAAAGACTAGAACTGACAGTTATGGTGGTAGTACGTTTTCATTTGCTGCACCAAAACTATGGAGCTCTTTGCCTGAGAACATTAAAAAAGCGAAGACTGTAAACTGTTTTAAAGCTAAACTTAAAACGTATGTTTTTAGAGTCTTTTTCATCTATGTAATTTGTTATTTTGTTTCTGATTAGATAGGGAATTTATTTAGTAATAAAGTGGTTATAAGGCGCATTGAGCTGTGGAAATGCGCCTTACAAGAACGTCTGTAGTAGTAGTTCGTTTACGTTAATACACTCATAATAATTAACAATTATTGGATGAGGTTGAGCATGATAGCAATGATTATCAAGGCCAAAGTTTGTGTTATCTGCCGAAGCCGATAACACAAACTGAGGCCATGATATTTATCGCTATCATGCGAAAACCGAATACTCCAGACCTCGAGTGAACTTTATTCTGAACACAAGTCGCGCAACACCTTCGAAGGTCTTGTATAGGAATTTCCCTAAATGTTTGGATTACATTTGTGAGTAGTTTGTACTGTTTGGAGGAAGTATATCTGACAAGGAGATTGTAAAAAGCAGTTATTTTGTTGCTTTGTCGGATCAGCATGACCTGATTATGGCTCATTTCTCCTAAATGAGAAAGTGAATCTGAACAGGTCTCCAAGAAAGACTGTTACACGACTATGAGGATTGCCCATTTAAGAATTCACGTCAAAAGGGCCATTAGGAGAATCAAATGGTTATCAGTTTTTACAGCGAGGGGTGCAGCGAGGCCCGGGTCGGCGTCATATACATATACACCGTGAGCTCTTTCTCCGTGTACTCCGCTTTTCCCGCCTCCTCAAAAACCAATAGGTGATTTAATTTGGGTTACAGTGCCCCCAATTTGCGCTCCAGCGCTAAAAGACTCACCCGAGAAAGACTAGATCCATTAGTGTTATGTCAGCGTATTAAAAAAAAATGCGGATACGACCGTCCACACGTTCCAATTCGCAGCGTATCAAAAAATTTCCACTCTGCATACCGTACTCAAAACATTTCCGGACACGACTTCTGAATTCACCGGATACGTGTGGACGCAAGCCGTATTCGAAAAAAAAAAGTAATCTAAACATTTTCGGATACGTGTCGACAGGGACTAGGTGTCAAACAGAAAGGAAAGAAAGTACCAGGAAAATCGCCTAAATCAATAACCCACAAACAAGCGAGTCACGGCGAAATCCACCCATAGCTAATTGAAGAGGACTTCCAGATAAACCACACGGTTACATGGTTATCTATTGAAGGGCACACCCCATAGTGATACAGGACCAAATAGCCATGAGCTGCAAATTACTTAATCCACGCGAATCTATGCTTTAAATTGCATACAACGGGCGAAGATTTACAATACTAAAACGTCCAACTCCAATACTGAAAACTTTTAGTCAGTTGGTAGCAACTTGCTTTTTATTTGTTTCAGTATCAAACATCGTTACCAACGTTTGATAAGAGCGGGCGATGCCTCCTGTTCTTTAAGGGTAATAAGAGCAGGTGAAGACAAAGGTAAGGGTCGACTATTTTTGGCGAATGCGATAAGTGTACGACACGACTTACGATTGTTGCAGTGTTTTAAAACATGTTTTAAAATGCTACGACATTTTTCTGAAGTACACGTCAATCTTAAGTCACGTCATAGGACTGCCGTAAGCTTGATGCGACAAAAATGGCACCGTGCAAATCGGCCCTAAGGCAGACCTCACAAGGAACAGTTAATTCTAATGAAGCAGAAATTTACTAAAAACCGTACAAAAAACAGCATGATTCCGAGGCATGCAAGAAGAAAAAGGAGGCATCGTCCCAAACTTGAAGTAACACCCACTATACTATTAATATCAAAGTTCATTTCTAGACTTGAGAGGCAAACCTAATTTGACAGATGCCGCGTAAAAACGACAAAATACCGGCATGGCATCTGATGAATCGACCATTTTACAATTGTAGCTAAGTTACATAGCCTAAGAATGGAAGCGAGGCTGCCGGTGACCCCGTTTTGATAAAAACCTATGTGCTTTTCTTAGAGTGGTTTTCAATTGAGTGTCGAAAGTAATTAGTGAATTACTTTGGTTTTGCATTTACTTCACTCAGTGATTGGTTCAATGTTCTCGCCCCATTTTTTCAACCAATCAGAAGTGAAACCAAAACCAATTGTGGCTCGCGCGTGCACATTTTCCCGCGCTTTGTGTCGGCTACGTGTAATTACTTCGAGTTTTGATTGGTTTACTGCATTGTCTCCGTCGTTTTTGATTGGCCAAAGTAATTACTTTGGTTTTGGTTTTACGACACTCATTTGAAAACCACTCTATGTAAATGTAGACTAATTACAATCACAGCAATACAATTTACATGATAAAAGAAGTGAGGTCTGTATCAATACTAGGCCACCGGCAGCTTCGCAGCCATTCATAGGCTAGGTCGCTGAGCAAACAACTGTAAAACGGCCTATTACGGTCGGTTTAAAAGGATCACAAAGGACCGTTCTAATTAGGTTGTCCAATTTAAAGGAATATAAACTGAAGCTTCTTCAACGAAACAAGCACAGCTTTACCTCGTTAGAGAAGGGCACCAACCTCGTTCTCTTCCTTTTGCTAAGAGAAAGAGGTCAGGGTCCACTGTCCAAGCTCTCCGAATCTTCTGACAAACCGTATGTTACGGTTCGACGCCACCTAAAATAATCGAAAACATTAGGCTGCCGCAGATCTGCGGATTCGAATTGGTCACAACACTTCGCGACAGTGAGTTTCTGCCTAGACGAAATTTAAACGTTTTCCACAAGTGCTTTTCAAGTGCCGTTGTAAAGCTTCTTCTACCATAAAATTAAGTCTAACTTAAACAACATGTACAAGATAAATAAATGACCCGTCAAGGTTCAGTTGACATAGAGTGTTTACGTCATGATTGTACACTTAGTAGCGCTGATGATAAAATAAGACTGGATTAGGCCCGTTTCAAACG
>NC_090887.1:24988283-24995783 GCF_036669925.1 Montipora capricornis | reverse complement strand
TCGGTGCAATTTTTCGTCCCAATCAAATATTTATTTGTCCCCTTGCCTGGTTAGGCCGCCCCGGATGAAATTGCTGCAGTTCAGGGGAGATTGCTGCTGTTAAAAACCACCTTGTTTAAAACACCGTCCACAATGCCCTCTAGACTTTGAAGCATTTCCCGTTCCGCGGGCTTTTTTGATGAGCACACTCATCGCAGCGCCGGTTGACAACAGGAAAAATGACGCCCAGGCCTCCTGCTACAATTTTATCCTCTAGCAGACCAGGTCAATCTCATCAAATGTGTCGTTTCAGCCAGTCCTCATTAAACTGCCAGGCGATAAGGAGGAGATTGCTATTGCCAAGGAGATTGAAAAGACTAGCGTTTGCCGCTTGTGGGCAATCCGAGGTTGCCGCATACTAGCCCCAGGATACCTATTGTATGTTATGAGTGTGACCTCCAAGGTCACATCGCCAAAAATTGCCGGGTCAGTAAGGCCCTAACAACTTTAACTGCTCTACAGGTGCACTGTTCTCCTAATTGTATATTGGCATTTGTTTACAGCCTGTTTTTGTATTTTTATTTTCTTCCCTTGGTTATTTTGTTCCTTCTCCATTTCCGAGTCTTGTCCAGGGCCCAGTTGTTCAAAAGCCGATTAACGGTAATCCCAGATTAAAAAATAACGAAGGAGTTTATTTCTCTACTCCCAAATGCTGTTCAATGCTGATATTCGGCAAAACTTTACATTAGAAGAAGTCAATCTTGAAAAACAAAAATCAACAAAAGAAACTTTCACCAAAAAGTTGAGAGCATGAAGCAAAAATTTACGCTAATCCTGGATTAAGTTAATCGGCTTTCGAACAACCGGGCCCAGGGGTATAATCTAAACAAAACCCTTTTCCAGTCTTTGGACGGATTCCTGGCTCGACTTGGTTGTGGGGTTTTATTTGCCTCCCGTTGCGTTCTCCTTGTTTTCGTTTTTCTTCTCTCTTTTAGAAACGGGTTCCGCCCTTTGATTTCGACTGGCTTATCTATTCAGCTGTTTCTCGTCAGTCCAAAACTTCTCGGTGTAATTGGGAGGGACAGCTTTGCCGTGGCTTGGTTTCTCTCCCCCATCCCCTCCCCTTCAGCGACGTCTACCATTCCCACATTTATACCTCCACTCTATCTTATGCAAAATTTTTCCTCCCATATGTTGTCAGCATAAGCTATAGAGTGTCTTTTGGATGAGTGTGAATTTGTCACTATCCAAGACAATGTAATGTCTTTGCATAATGCTTGGCAGAAGGTACTGCATCCCAGTCCACAGGTCTGCCAGTAAAATGCCAACCATACACTTAGGGTATCCATTTCTTGATGAGATGTAGTCCATGCCAGTGACACCATGGGGCAATGTAAAAATTGTGCAATAACCTCAAGCTATGTAGTAAAATCCCTACTTTCATTTGCCTATTCTTTTTCCAAAAATCTAACACCAGTTTAAAAGAAGGCCTACCTTGAGGCTGACGAAGGGGGTGGTATACACGAATATCCATGTTGGACCACACAACAGATAGCAACTTGCGTTTATCACCTCCAGTGAATTTGTTTATCTGTCTCACTCCTTTCCCAAACCTGTTCCAGTCTGTGTAGTACAGATGGTTCTCAAATACTCCCAGGCCAAAAGGGTGATGTGGTATAATTAGGGCAATGCGTCGACGATCACTGCCATCATATTTGCTGGATTCTATCTTCTTAAACCTTGAAAAAATAAAAAATAAAAAGGTTTAGAACTCTGTTGA
Source organism: Montipora capricornis (assembly GCF_036669925.1). Lineage (NCBI taxonomy): Eukaryota > Metazoa > Cnidaria > Anthozoa > Scleractinia > Acroporidae > Montipora > Montipora capricornis. The sequence goes on along the minus strand of NC_090887.1, from coordinate 24,994,024 downwards.
GTACAGTATGTATTTTGTTGATTCTACTAACAAAGTTTTGCCCTTTATAGGATTCAGACCGTTATGGGACTTCCAAGGACACAATTTCCACTGTCGAAAATCTACATTAACCCATTGACCCCTGAGAGTGACACTTGATAGATTTTACTCTGTCTAACGCCAGACAATTTTACTTGTTAATGAGGGGGGGGGGGGGGGGGGGGTGCACGTCCTAGGGCGTTGGAGGCGTGAATGAGTCAACAATATTTAAGGCTTCATTTTCCCCATTTACATTTGTGCAGTACTTTTCTGTGGGTAAAATAGAGTGAGCAAGAAGTTTTATGGAATTCCCATCACTAACGTAATTTTTTCACTGACATTTATGTGACACTTAAGATTAACAATTTTCAAGGTTTGCCCTAGCTTATCAAGGCTAGTAGGAGCCATGTATTGAGAACAATAGAATACCAGGCATTTGCTTGTTAATACAAGACATCAAATTCCATGACTCTAACACCCCCCAAAAAATCATGAAGTTAATATTATTCATTAACCAAAAATAAAACAAATTTATTCAAAATTCCTTCACTTCAACTTCAATATTTGTAAAAGTATGAATGTACCAGTACCAAGAAAATAACTTAATTTTCAAGGAGTTTTTTACAGGACCCCAGATGTTTTCCAGGAGTAACACAAACCACGTGAAATAGAATACACACACACACACACACACACACACAAAAAAAAAAAAAATCCTTCCTAAATAAAATACCTAGCATCAGCCCAGTAAATTCGCTGCAAGGTGTAATCAATAGTTAATCCATTTGGCCAACCCAATTGTCCAGAGACAATAATACTTCTTGTTTCCGGACTTCCATCCATTCCTGCTCTTTCAATTCGTGGGTTGTGTTTGCCCCAGTCCGTCCAAAACAGGTACCTAATGAAGAGTGCAGTTTAGTTGTTTGAATAGTTATTACATTTAAACTGTGAACTATCTATCTATCTGAACACCTGCATGCTTAGTCTCGAAGGAAAGATAAAATTTATCTTTCCTTCGAGGATATACAGGTTATGCATGGTCAGAATATGGTAATTGCACCTTGAAAAACAACTGTGTTATTCACCACACAAGAGGTCATATTAGGAAAAATACCATGTGAACAAGGTCTGGAGTAATTGGCCTGAGACCACAGGCCAACGGCCATAGTGGAGACCAAGAGCACAGTTTTTTTCCCTACAACACTAGTTCATTTTAATTGGTACTTGTTCAAAACAATTGGGTATACATGTACACTTGCACAGACTGACCATGCAAGGAAGTCAAATAACTGTGAATGCCAGTAAATGTCACATCCTCGCTGTTGGGTTATTTACACTTACATGTATGTAGATATACAAGAAGGAAATTTACAGGTATTGAAATGAAATAGAGAAAAAAAAGGGGCGTATTGGCCTCCTGAAATAGGTAAATAGGGATCGTAGTTATTAAAACAAGGAATGACCTACAATGACCAACAACTAGAGCTATACAATGATATAAAATGAGCTACAATGAGCTAAAATGACCTACAATGAGGTACATTATAAGCTAAAATAAAAGATAACTTGAAGCTCTGAGGGCACTCTAGCATGTTTGCAGTACAAAGCGAAGATTAAAAATATTCACTCTGCTTTTTGAACCAATCAAAACCTCATTTGCTGAGCAAGTTGAAAATTTTCATTGCGCACTCTGAACCAAACAAAACATTGCAGGAAGAATAAGTTATTTATAATCTAGCTCTATTTAAGCAAAGCCTTGATATTTGTACATTTTCAATTTAGCTTTGAAACAAAGGAGAAGCATCCAAGGGTCTTTTGGCAATTAATTTATTTCTGCCCGCAAGGTCATGGGCGTATAATGCTGTTGTTATTTGGGCTGTCATGCAATGGACTAAAAGCGTTGTGTGACAACACACAATGGATGTTTCCCGCTCATCAAACTCTTCACAATTAAGCAGGTCATTGTGGCTCACTGTAGATAGAGCTCTCATTGTATCTCATTGCAGCTCCTTGTCGGTCACTGTAGGGTGATGACTGTAGATCATTTCTTGTTTATAGTAACTATGGGATTAAAGAACTAGCAAGGACTTTGCAAATTAAAAGTCAAGAATATGGGTTCTGGACTGCTAAGAAAAAAATTGGAAACCTTATTTTTACATATTAATGCACATTTGTATTAGTTTTCTTTCAGACCACTTCAGTTCATCCAAAATGATGCATTAGAGATGTTGGCAATTTTCAGACCACTTTAATTAAGACATCTCTTCACACAGGTGCTAATCTGAAAGATGTAAATGATCAAGACAAAAGTCCCTGAAAAGCGATCTTTTGCTGATTATGTGCCAATTAATAAGTGACAAAATAAAAACATCAATCCAAGAAAACCACCCATGCACTCATCAGGTGTTTTTGGAAATTAAAACCTCGATCTTCCTGAACATGTAATGGTGAGCAACACGAGATCCTGCCATCTAATCAATTTTTTGTCTGACTGAACAACAGATTTTAGTCATTTGCCAAAAAAAAAAAAAAGCAATTAATGGACGAACATCTTGTCAGCTAGCAAGAATCATACGAGAACAAGAGCCTGAATCAAAAGCAATTATTTGAAATGAACTACACAAAAATAAGTACAAACCCATGAAAAGGATCCACAACAATGGCCTTGGCTCGTGCATGTTAGAATCAAAAAGAGTAAATCGGTTGGAGCCATTGAATTCTGCAACCTCTATCTCGTTGTAGACTCCATCAGTCCAATATATTTTCTTAGCAACCCAGTCAACAGCAAGACCTTCAGGAGTATGGACATCAGAGACAATAACCTCACACAGAGCTGAAAGACAACACACAAGACATGCAAAAAGAAGTATTAACATATCTCTTATATTTACATTGCTGCGCCTTTTTTAATAATTTCTGCAGCATCTCACTTTCAAGCACTAAACGCCAGACTGCATTTTGGCTTCCAATCAAATTTCTGCACAAGGCCAGGAAGAGAATTGGGAGTTTTTGTTCAGTTCACAGCTTGAATACAGTTATTAGAGGTTCTTCAGTTAAAAGATCTGTACAAATTCCACAGCTCTCCAAAGATGTTGATTGGTAGGTTATGTCACACAATATTGATTTTGGCATCGGTGGTTTCATGTCAACTCTTGGCTTGGTGTTGGAAATTTGATTGATGGAAGCCAAAATGCAGTTTGACTGTTAGTGCTTTAATTAAAGATGAGATTCCACAGAATTATCAAAATTGCACTAAGGAGGTATGTATGTCACCCCAAGAACCAACAAACCAAAATTGAGACGCCAGACGATTTTACTCATCAACTAGGGCTGTCCTACGGCGTTTAAGGTGTCAATAATTATTAATGGCTTAAGCAAAAACTAATAATACTGAAAAGGATATTTTAATAGCAACAACTGCAAAATCGGCGGTTGTGTCCCCTTAGCTTTCTCACCATCATAAAAATAATTATTAATATGTGGATTGGTTCAATTCTGTAGGAAATTCCCTCTGTGACAGGGAGCACTTACATAATTCAGAAAATGACCCCAAGAGCTTATACATTGAGGTAAACAAAACCTTGCTCTAATGGGCATTATGATCACAGAGTTCAAACTCTGGAGGTGAGCAATGTGGTTCCCACAGTGCACATTATTCAAACTTATAATATAGAATCATAACAATAAGAGAAATGTGTGCCATTACTTGCACTGCTTCCGTGCCTAGGAATCTGTGCACGACAAATCCTCCTCTCTCGTACATCTGTCCAGTACATATAGTTTTCACGATAGTCGTAGTCCAGGGCCACAATGCCTTTCTGATTCTTGACAATATCAGTGTAATCATTAATGGTGGAACTATAACTGATGCCAAGTTTGCGAATTGTGTGCTGGGTTGAAAACACCAGAAATGGGGTAGTCTCTGCAAAAAATTACATTTAAAAAGTAGAGTAAATAAAAAATAAAAAAAAAATGGGGAAAACAAAAAAAATTACTTGCAATCTAATTTCCTGGTAAGGTTTTAAGAATAATCCCCGGTTCTGACCATATATGGGTTGAGTAAAACATGAAAAATAAACATTTTCTGATTGTCTTCATAGTTCTATTTTATAGCATAGTTGATAGTACTATAGACCGAATGCATAAATGGCAGCTAAAAAAATATTCTTTTGTTTGTGCTAATTAGCCTCACTAGCCTCGTTTTCATGGACAAAATACAAAAGACAGGTTGCTTGAGAGCAAGGCTAGTGAGTCTCATTAGCACATCAACAAAAGAATACATTTTTGGCCGCCACCTATACATTCGGTCAATAATGTGTTTATTTCTTCGGCTTTCAGGTCATCAAATAAATCAAATAAGTTGACAATTTATGCAAATGACTGAGGTCTCAGTTAATAAACCAGAATCTGCAAAAGAAAATGTAAATCACTAAACACTCAATTTACATAACTTAATGGGTTATATTCCCAATTAAGTACATGTACCGTATTTACCCGTGTATAAGTCGCTCCCCCACTTTTGATGGCAAAAAAAGCAATTTCTTAATTTCTTTGTTAAATGTTCATGGGATACTAATCTTGTATAATTTCTTTGATTTCTGGAACTGTGGATACAAAAAAAATCAGGGCCTCAAGCGCTTAATACATGTAGTTTGTGCATGTGGTTCAACATCTGTTGTATATGCAGACATTTTGTCCTTGAGTTTCGAAAAAGTTCTCAGAAAATCGAACATGTAAACCTCAAACTAACCTGTTTCGTTGTTCAAGGATAAAGGTCCTTAGAGATAAGCACAACATCACAGGAAGCAGGAGTCAATCTTTGAAAATAACTTGCGAACGGATGCGAAAATGTTCAAGGTTTAATTGGTCCCTGACTTTTAATTTCAAATGACAAACAAACAAAACTCATAAACCAAACAATACAAAGTTTGCAAAAGCATTGAGTCAGCCAGGTTTGTATAAAGAATAAAAAACATTCATTACCAACCAGCATTTTCACGCAACACAAGTGACGATGCTTGCACGCAAACACGAGGTATGGTGCAAGGATACTAAGCCGTTAAACGATCCAGTTTTATTCGAAGAAATAGAAATGCCTTTTAGAGCTTTCCGCCTTTGGAAAACGAAAATTTCCAGTGTCTATTTCATATTTGTGCTTGTGAGTATCTTAACATTTAGAGTTGGACAACCTTTGTCATTTCAACTGACTGGAATTGCTTACATTCATTTTGAAGTCTTTTGTCATTCATTTTGAAGTCTTTTGTTGGCTTTTGTCCCCTGCATTCGTTATGCCCAAGAAACATTATTATGTTAATTTTGACTAAATTACTTAGCTGGAATTTGGCTCAAAGTCTTTGACCCGTGTACAAGTCGAGGGCGATTTTTAGCGCTTGTTTTGAGGCACATAAAGGGTCGACTTATACACGGGTAAAATACGGGTACTCTTAGGGAGAAAATAACAGGACAAAAAAATTGATAATGTCCCTTCCCACCAAAGTCTTTCCTGTAGAGCAGTTGTTTAAATACGGTTATACAACCTGACGTCCTTGAAAAAACAAGAAAAAAAACAGAATACGACTGTGGCAGCTAGCTAGCTAGCTAGCTATCATGATAAATTTGCACCAATTTTATTGAAGGAAGCTTACCTATTGCCCTGCACGGGTATTTGTCTGCATTCAAGTTATACCTTGTTCACAGGTACATTTGTAACTCCCTCTTGTATT
>NC_090887.1:24979616-24988183 GCF_036669925.1 Montipora capricornis | reverse complement strand
AACGTTGGAGCAGACTTCAACTGATAATGCCTCCACGAGATTTGCCTCAAGGCAAAACCGCCGTGGGGACAACATTGTATCAAACAGTGTCTTTTTCTTCAATTACAGGTCATCAAAATAGGTAACAAAAATAAGAATCATGATTTACCCAAATTTTAAATTATCGCTACCCATTGCATGCTTTCCTTAGGAATTTAATCTCAGCAACTGTTCATAAAACGACGGCGGTATAAAATGCGCAGCATAATTTCAGAGATTTCTGTCAATAAATCTTAATTTGTCAACTTACCAGTCTAAATGTTCTCAATACACTGAGTTCTGCGCCACTCCCAACGTTTGCCAGTTCAAGAATAAGATCTACAATACTTATAACTACAATGAATCCATCAAATATATTCCAACGAGTCTTGCAGTATCCACGAAGACCTAAGGCTACAAGCTTCAACACCATCTCCATGAAAAACACAAAGGTGAAAACCTGCGCGGAAAAATACCGAACAGTTTAATAACTGATACATTTCAACTAATAGGCTTAACTCAAGAAAGGGCTGAAGCAGCAAACAAGTTAAATGTGTTGCGGATCAGCTGGGAGTAAAGCACTGAACGACAAGGGAAAGTTAAAGAAAAAGTCGCTTCATATCATCGCCTATTGTAAGCTCAGTCTTCGTTGGTTTGTTTTATAATATAGCCGTACTATCCTGAAATTGAATCGGCAGAAACTGCGTTGAAGTACATGTAAGAAATGGGCAATACAAGTTTCACTTTCGCGTGCTGGTGTTCACGACAGATTCTTGAATTTCACCTCACATATTGTTTTTGGAAAGAGCAATACAGAAATGTACTAAAATGTGTGACCCGCAGGGCGATTGTCTCTATTTTGTACCACTCCAGTAGCCGTTGATGTAGTCAGTCCTTTAATTTCCTTGTAAAAGCTATTGATACGGTATTATAACACAACCGCATCTTCCAGATGGCTGGGAAGCTTGAAAGATTAGTATGTTGCGAAATGGCACGTTGATGAGTTCGAGACCATGCATTTCAAACCTTAATCATGATTTTCTCAGCTTTATAAAGTAAGATGACCTGGTTATTTGAATTGGAATTCAGTTGGATTCTGGAGCTGGACATTAAGATTAGAATAGGCGTTTTACCTTTGTAGAGTGTTATGAGCTTTTCTCACGAGGGTCTTAAAGTAAACCCGTAGCACCTACTACGGCTTACTGCTTAGTCACGACGTGCTGCTGTTTTTACAACTTTTGATTAACTTCACCATTAACAGCACCATTAACCATTGCTGATATTACCAATGCTGCAACATTTGACTCACCATATTTCCAATATTTAAAGCCAATTTGAAATCGCTGTTCATGCATGATATTCCAAGGACAAAAACACAGTGTTCAAAAGAATACATAATGTAATGGACATATCGAACAGTGGATCCATTATCAACTGAGATATCCTTTTGCGGATACGTTTTCGCCTGGATAATAACTCTGTCTTGTGATTGGAGGCATTCTCTTGAGAATCCAGCCTTCGCAAGGAGGCCATGGATTCCGCAGGACGCCCAGATGGTGAGATTCCAGTGGCCGTCACAGGAAATGAAATCATATTCTGTTCCTTGTCATCATTTTCATTTGAACATTGGCTGTCACCATGTGATGATTCGTTCTCGTTTATTACGCTTAACGTTCTTTCCCAGGATGGCTTTACATCCAAAAATTTCGAATTTGTTGCAGTTTCTGGTATCCTAGAAATATCATTGTTTACAGAAGAGGTATTACATGATTGTTGCTGTTGTTTCTGGTAGAGTGTCACGGGAGTCAACTTTAGTTTCTTTCCCTTCGGTTTGTTTTTAGATGATATGTTTGCATTTTCAATGTTATTTGAAACTGTATAATACTCTCCAAATGCAGCGTTTGTTTCTGCCATGCGCGATCCATTCCCCAATGAGACGTGACTGGCATTAGCAATAGTTATTTTTGTTTCAGGGTCTTTAATACGTGAAGTCCTTTTCAGACAAGGAACGCAGAGTGAAAGTTTCCATTTTTTTGCCAAGGCTTCGCGTTTTCGTTTTCCGTTCTCAAGAAGTTTTGGTGTCGCTTGACCGTGGAAAGAGTAGGTAGACATCACAGCTATGAGTTCTTCATGTTCACTGTCCTGCCAACCAACAAAAACACGTTTTCAACCTCAGTCAGATGTGATTTTACAATAGTTCGTCACACGTTCTATATCTCACTAATGTCTGGCTGGAAAAGAACTCGTTGTTTGGAGAATGTGCAATAATTATCAGGAGGAAGGGGGGCGGGGGAGGGGGGGGGCTGAAAAACGAGTTGGGGGCAACACGTAAACTTTCAAACTTAGGGAGGCCGGGGGTAACATATAACTTTTTTGTGTTATGTGTATTTTTTCCGTTTACTTTTTTCCTATTTTATTACCTTTTTTAGTTTTGTGTGTCTGCTGTAATTTGATTTTATGTGAAACGACATAAGCTCTTTCGATGAGCACTTTGTGCTATTAGAGCAATTGTCGAAAAAAATATTCTTTAAATAAAAAAACTAACTTTCTAGATGAAAAGCAGTAGGGGTGGCAATAAAATTTCTTGTGGGCAATCTGCAATTGTTTGCCTCTGGAAAACTAACTTCTTCGAACAGTATCGAACTGCAAAAGGTGTGCGAGGAATTCATCATGGTTGATGAGACTACTTGCAAGAGGTTTGTGCCATATGAATAATTTCTAGCTGTAAAAGCACAAAAACGAGAAACTGACAAAAACAATGCCAAACATTGACTGCAACGACGAGCACCAAGTCATCTCTATGACGACCAATAAGTTAAGTATGTACCTGGGGTAACACCATCTACAAGTCAGTGGACTGGGAAAGAAGAACTGATGTTCTGCGTTACGTACGTGTTGGGCAAGGCTCACAGGTCGGTTCATGTAGGTGAAAGGGTTATAATGATCATAAACAGATCCATGAATATATGGCCACTAAAGTCCTCAATTTTTATCATGTTATTTCAAGACTACGCCGACATAGCCAAACATCGGCATAATTCGTCGTCCATTTCTTGGAACAGCCGGTGTCGCAGTGATATGTGTATCCCCGCACACATATCACTAGTGATATGTGTACCCCCTCCAATATGGCGGCCAGTGATATGTGTATCCCCCACCACCCTCACCTCCAAAAAATAAATAATTACGGCTAACTTGTGTTAATGGACGGAAATCGGTGAACACAGATCAGACATGATTTTTTCAGGTACCAACACTAGAAACCATTTATTTGCAACTGAACCATCTTCCACAATCAGAACTGTAAAGATACTACTCGTGAGTCCGACATGTCCATGTAAATAAAACCAAATGGATTTCATGCCTTGGCTGATAATATTCTTATGGGCCAGTAGCAAACATCAAAGAATCTACTGGAAATATAAAGGAATCGAAATTGTCATTAAAACAAAAATATATCTTGGGGATACACATATCACTGGTGACCGCAATCGTAGTGATATATGTATCCCTAGCCTATCGGCGTTGTCGCCTCTCTAGCAAATTACTAACTACTAGCTTTTTTTCTGGCTAGTATGTAAGTGCATGAAATATTCCATCAACTGGCAGCAAGTATGATTGATTCCCAATTATCACTGACAAATTTAAAAACTAGACAGACGACAGCGCGCTAGCCAGGGGATAAACATATCACTTTGACTTAGATCGCCAGTTCAGTGATACGTGTATCCCCAACATATCTCGGGGGTACGCATATCACGGTAATCGTAGTAAGTGATATATTTTATATTTTGGATCGGTTGAAACTTTAAAATATAAACCCACAAAATCTGTCCCTCGTAGCCTCCATGTTTTCCTTCAAGCCTTTGGAGGCCCGGGTACAAAGCTTCAGTGTTTTTGTATCCCTACCGGGGGTACACATATCACTAGTGATAAGTGTGCGGGGATACACATATCATGGAGGTACACATATCTTTGCAAAACCGGTTTCAGTGCTGTAAATTCTATCTATACATCACTCTAATCACAATCATAACGTTTAATTTTAATGAACCGCGCGTAAATTTACAAAAACTTTCCGATTCTAGGGGTTACAGTGGTAAATTACAAAGGTCAATGAAATTGACATGTCACAGGCGTTTTGGTTTTCTACATTAAGCGCGAGTGTCCGTATTAACGGAAATTATGGAGGATTCTACCGTTTGGGATTTAAAGTTGTGGCCGTTGGCCGTATTAAGGGGTGACCGCATTAACGAGGGTTTTCTATAAGAGAATGTATGGCCGTTTTGCCGGGCCAAAAAAGGTGGCCGCAATAACGAGGTGACCGTATTAGCAAGGTGGCCATGAGGCGGGGTTCCACTGTATAACAATGTTCTGAAGTTCTCAAACGTCGGTCGTATGCAGCTGCCAGGGGCACCACGCTCGCGCAAACAAGTATTAGAGAAATTTAGCAACGTGTTCACGTAAAACGAAAATGACGGAAAACGGACGGCTGACGCCGCTTGTCACGAAGGCATGAAAATCTACTTGATCTCATTCGTCTCCTTCTCTGGAGAAGTTGCTTCATGTCTGTAGCTAATTAAATATAAAAGCCAAGAAATGAACTGAAACCAAACAAACCCCTTTAATTTTTGGCAAACTACAAATTTCAGACTAATGTTTGCTGCGCGAGTGATTATAAATGACTCCGATGCTATCACTACTACATTTTAACTTACTTTTGAATAAGCTGCAAAGATGGACTGAACTATAATAAGCCTTACCCTTTGTTGCATGGCGACTACTTCTTGTTGATAAGAGACTGCCACCACCGCAAGCACCAGATTAATGAGATAGAAAGAGCCAAAGAACACTGCAAACATGAAATAAAACACATACCACGAACCCATGGCGGAAAGGACCTATGGTAAAGACAATCGGTCATTATCATTTTACATGTATGGCAGATAAAGCGCACATCCCCTTTGACATACACACGTCACACGCACATACTCACGTAGTTAAAAACGTTTTCCCAAAAGTCCATTGTTATCAGTTGGAAAGCAGTTACTAGAGACCAAGCGAAGTTTTCAAAGTTAGTGTAACCGTAATTGGGGTTTTCACCAGAGGAAAGACACGTATAGTTTGTAGGACAATGGCTGAAAAAAATGAAATAAAATATCTCACTAAGGTGACGAAAAGTCAGGTACTTTTTATTAAGTAATAAGTAAGTAATAAAAGAAAAGGCCTTGACATATTTGTTTACGATGCCATTTAAAGGATAAAAGGATGAAGGATGAAAAGATGGAAGCAACCCGTTGGCAATTTACAAAGCATGATGTATTGCAGGATGTTGGGATTCCTGAAGACAAATCTATTCAGTGGTTGTAGAGGGTTGTATTATAAAGACGCTGTTGTCATTAAGGAGCCTACGGGAAAATAGGTGTGTCTCCTGCTTTTTTGTTGCGGGAAAGATCATACATCATACGTCAACATGTTTAGGCTCTCACCGAGGCTGCCGCCATCAATGGATATTTAAAGTTTTACTACACGCACTGTGAAATAACGTTTGCTTTTTCATCGTGGTGAAGTACGATGATATTAAGGTAGTATTATACTTCGTCTCACAATGTTGTCATTTGTGGTTTATATATAAAGCTCAATGATGCATGAATTTTTGATTGGTTCTCATCTATGAACTATTGGAGGATAGACGCATAGCTGACGTCATCAAGATCTTTATTAATGGTTCTTTAACAGTGACCGCCGACCGGTTGGGTCAGTTGGTTTAGCACAAGGGTACCGTGCGGAAGGTGAGTTTCAAAAAAGGAGGGACACCAGATAGCGGACACCAGAAGGGAACAATGTCCTCAACAGAGAAGACGGAAATAAACCAATTGGACCTTTATCAGTCGGCGTCCATGCTGGTCCAAGACAATACAGTTCGTACCCCAAGCCAAGTTGATGTGTTCAGGAGATACAAAACAGAATTTTTCAGTGCCTCGGGACTCAAAATGGTCGCTCTGTGAAAAAGGCCCTTTACGGATGTGGAAAACCAACAGTCACAGGCTTTCACAGAAGAGCTTCTAAATCGTATATCTTACCGTGCAGTTGAAGCGTTTCCACAAACAAGAGGCTCGTCTTCATCACTTTTTAGCCACTCACCTTCAAGAGCAAGCATTTGTCAGTCAATTACTTAGTATATTTAAAACAAAGAATGAAAAGAATGAATGAATGAGAGAGAGAGAGAGAGAGAGAGAGAGAGAGAGAGAGAGAGAGAGAGAGAGAGAGAGAGAGAGAGAGAGAGAGAGAGAGAGAGAGAGAGAGAGAGAGAGAGAGAGAGAGAGTGAATGAGTGAGTGAGTGAGTGAGTGAACGAACGAACGAACGAACGGAAGAGTTAACGACAAACACCAACCCTGAGATCTACCTATTAGGTTTAGGATGCGCATAGGAATATCACCATGGAAGTGGCAGCTATGGACAGCCGTTATAAACGAATGGATGAACGACTTAACTGATGTTAGATTTCACGATACAGTAAAGTGACTTTCTCATGGTATAAGTATGGCTTGGACTAAAATTTTCCTTACCGTTACTGGTGATGCATTTATTTCTTAATTGACCAACAAATAGCTGCATTCCAACTAAAGCGAAGATACACAGGAAAAATAGCGTCAAAATAAGCACATCAGACAACATCAACATGGACTTGAGCAGGGCGTTAACCATTGTCTTTAAACCTGAAACAAGAGAAGAAAATGTTTCCTCGGTGGGACTCGTGTATACACCACAATAAAACAAACCCATAGTGTTAATAAGAAATATATTTTCGATGTTTCCTTAACAGGAGTCAATCAATTTTAATCATATAAAACTATTATATAGCGATACTCTATACTCATTATTTATAAAAAAAGTTCTTTTGATATTCAAATTTGTCAACCACTGATCATGAATCATGCAAAAGAAACTCTTTGTTTCGAGAGACAGTCAACCTCTGAATGGCACATTATAATTAAAGACAATAGTTGACGTGAAGACGAAATTTCGACCATCTTTTCTCGTTCCTTGGCCTTACGAGCCGCCACCATCTCAGAAATTGCAGGAACACAAGTACGTTATGCTTAAGGTTTTGTTACCTTCAACTGTTGAAATTGTGCGAAGGGCTCGCAAAACTCTAAACGTTCTGATCCCTGACAAGTTGTAAACATTTGGTATAAGAGTTATATATCTGTTGAAGAGGAAAAGCAATGATTAGTTCATGGTAGGCGATGTTCATTGCAGAAAGAACACATACCATGCATTTTTACCTTGGTAAAATGCACGGTATGTGTTCTTTCCCCTATATATAGTCTATACCTTTCATTTGCCTTGAAATTTCTAACTTTCATGTGTTCTAAACCCTGTCTGGGGTTTTAGAGGAAAGGATACACACTCAAGTGAAGGAAAGTTGGGCCCTAGGGATCCCCACGCTGCTAAGTCACCTCATTAATCTGCTGCGTTGCCAGCGTGGTAGCTTTGATGGTGTAGTGGCTTAGCATGCCCGACTAGTAATCAGGGAGGCGTGGGTTCGAGTCCCGCTCAGGGCAAAAACCAATTTTTCGGATGGGTGTGTCGAAAGGTAAAAATGCACCGCGGTATGTGTTCTTTCTCCAATATATAGTCTATACCTTTCATTGCCTCGAAATTTCTAACTTTCAGATGTTCATTGCAAAAAAAAAAGGATATTTAAAAAGCTTCTGAGAAGAGGTTTGGATTATTCGATAGAAGGAAATCTGCTTGATTAAAGAAAAAAGTGATCCGTAATAGCTGGTGTGGGCGCATTTAGAAACGTTAAAATGTTTTATCTTTGGGGATTGGAGCTGGTGTCAATTTTTTTAAGAAAAAACAAGGATGACATGAATCTCAAAATAACCAGTGTTGAGAAAATGATCATTCCAAGTAAGGGAACTTGTTGACTTTCCTTGTGATGAGAAACTGCCCTCAGCAATAACTATTCAGACAGCTATTGAAACCTGAAAAATGATCATGAATGATTTAGCGCTCTCTACATTAGTTTGCGCGAGTCATTGGAAAGACTAGTGCCGTTTGCTGATGAAACAGAGCGGTAAAAATTGAGTGTCGTGAAACCAAAGCAATTAGTTACGCACTCCTTTGGCCAATCATGACATAAGCAGAAAATAAGGCAATCATAGCTCAAACGAATTCCAAACAGACGCGAGGCGAAGATAAACGCACGAAAGCAGGACACAATTGATTTTTATGTTATGTGGTCTCTGATTGGACAAAAATCTTGTGCACGCATTCAGTTAGGCAACAGTAAGTGTATCAATGCAAAACGAATAAACCACAATGTTTTTTCGACACTCATTTGAATTCCTCTCTATGTGATCATTTCAAAACAACTTGACATGGGAATCCAGAACTTACCCCAAAATTACAACAACGAAATCTAGCCAGTTCCAAGGGTCCCTTAGATAAGCAAATTTGTGCATACAAAATCCTTTAGCTATTATCTTTAAAATCATCTCAATGGTGTAAATTGCCGCGAACACATATCTGTTAGAG
>NC_090887.1:24962116-24977116 GCF_036669925.1 Montipora capricornis | reverse complement strand
GAGGACTTTAACGTCTCAGACGGCTTTAACATCTCGAGCATAAAAACGGCCAATCCTAGTATCTTTTGAAGAAAATCATGAATGTGATTTCTAGCCTTCGAAGTTAAGTGCAAATTGCACTCGCCCTACGGGCTCGTGCAATTTTGGTCGTCTTTGAAAAAAAAATTGCACTCGAAATCATGTGATTACCTATACTAACAGCTTTTTCGGAAAAAACTTGATGATCTGCCTGGCACACTTTGCAAGTGTTTCAGAGCTTCGTTTGATGAAAACGAACCCAAGAAGATAAACCACATATCAAAATTTGTTCTTTTACGAATTTTGAGTGTGCTAACAAAATTATGATTTGAAGACAGCTGAGTGTTGCATACTTGTATTTCGTTAGCTGCTGGAGGAGGGCTTAAAATATTTATCATGTGGTGTGCCACGTTTATCCTTAACAACGAAAAACATTTTTCTTTGATCCAAACTATAGAGTATGTCGTGAGAAAGTAGTGCATGGCACCCCCACTGGCCAAAATTAAAACAATGAAAAGAAGCAAGAAAAAGGGAGCGAAGAATAAAAGAGCTTATTTTGAAACACAATCGTTGGTATGTTGCCAAAACAAATATAGAAAGATGCCCGAAAAAAATTTCCCTGCGAGAGTTCCTCAGTTTCCAAAAGATTTGCTAATTAATTCAAAGTGTTATTTTAATAACACATAATCTGAATAGAATGCTTTATATTCTAAAAATATCTTGACGGTTACGAAACTCACTTTTCAGTATTCTTGAATCTAGCGCTTGTTTTCACCAAGAGAAGGCGAATTGATTTTTCCATCAGTCATACAATTCAGCCTCAGTATTCAGAGGCTAAATTTATATATCATTGATGTAAATTTATATCTCTTTTCGGTTTTTAAAGTCAATATGATGTAATGTTAGAAAATCATTTAGACTATGATGTGGTCTTACAGTGTATTTCATCCTTTAGACGACAAGTCATAGACCAGGAAAAATAAAAAGGTGTATTTACCATAATCAACTCCAGATCATGCAAGAAAATTCAGTATATTTGGAAAAAGAATCGCGTTTTTTATCTCTTATCGTTTGCGAATCCTCGTAAAACCTTTTCCACAACGTTATATTTTTTCGAAAAGGTGGAGTTAAAATATATTGATTCGCAGGAGACAAAAAATTGAATGGCATTATAACAGCGGAGATTTCTACCTTGTTTTTTTTTTCAAGAATTAACCGACTTATTTTCTGTATTCAAGAAAGCCGGAAAGCACTTAAGTTATAGTTTATAATAGACCAATATTTAGGAAAAATTATTTGACTTACGTTTGTATGTGGAGAATCAAAATCCACCAGTGGATGGCCCGAATAACTCTTTGATACGGGAACTAAATTGTTGTGTGTTGTATGAGGTTCAGTTGACGATGAGCCGTCTGTTGACGCTTTCGATGAAGTACAATGAACATTCTGTGAGGCTGCCGCTTTCGTGTTAATATTGCTTGTCTTTCGTGTTATCCTGAAACCTGCACTTGTGGATTTCATATTTGAAGGAAACGCGAATTTGCATTTTTAAAACGCTTTGCCGATGAGCTTTCTAGCATTTTCTCCTGTTCGGTTTTGTGCCGATGCGCAAAACAATCGCAAAATCATCATGTTTTCCTGTTTCACAAAATTTTAACAAACAAATTAAAAGCCTGCTTCATATTAAGATAGTCGCATCGATTTGTTAAAAATGCATCGAGAGTCAGTTTTTCACTCCTGTAAGGTCAAGACTTGTAGTTACCATCTTAGCTACTTTCTACAGGAAGATTTTAGTGCAATTTCATTCCTCGTAAAAAGATTATTTGGTGTCGAGATTATATGACGTATTAAGGATTCGTTTCTATGGCAACTGTGTGTGCGTCTCACCTGCCACAAAGTGAATGCTTTGCAAATTAGTGGTTAGTTGTATTATGAATTTAATCTATAAAAGTATATGTTTTGACTAAAAGATTAAAAACTCTTATGGTGCTTTACAAAGAAAAGAACACGTAACATAGCTTCCTTCATTATGCTGCGCGCGCATCGACTGAATTGAAATTCAATTGGAGCTGAGCATTGCGCTACAAAACACAAAATATCTGTGAAAGCCCTAGCTAGGATCTGTTGTTATAAATAAATTCCTCTATCTTTGATCACATGAGAAGATGTGATTGATCTCAAGCGCAGAAAAAGGTCTTCAATCAAGCATTTTTCGTTGGACAATTTTGTTGCCCCGGTTCTGTTTAAGTCAGTTTTAAACTATAATGTGAGGAAGGAGATCAAGGAGACCAACCTTTTCTATCACAGAATAACATTTCTTAAACCGGATACTAGTTTGGAGTGGAAAAGTGAATTGCAAATTCAACTATATTGTCGTATATCATTCATATTTCGAGAGGCCGCATAAGTCAGTGTGTGTAAACTAGCCTGTGTTTTGAGGGCGACGATGAATCCGTCTGGGTAAATTGAAAAATAATCCAACGAAGCTTAAAATACTGACAAAATTGAGAACTCTATCAGTTATCTACACAACCACCAAATATCACCATTTGGTTTGTGCTAGAACAGAAGGCTAACTAGGAATTAGACCACAACCGACTGAAAGCCTAATCGAAGTAAAGACAGTGTGTTACCGAACTGAAAATGAAGTAATTTGAAATATATATTCGGCCAACAATTTTATATGATTATAATCTTCTGCCGGATAAATTCACGATGAAAGGAGGTTATTAATGTATTGTCGATTGATGTAACAATAATACTACAGAAATTCACAAATAGTCCTCGAACAAATTCAGTTAAAATGTCGGCTTAGGTAGCACTGAGAGCGTTGCCAATAGCCAACATAAAACCTTATATATCCTCAGCCCATGAAGCATCTGTCGCATATGTACTCATGAGATGATATGGAATCTTTATCTTTTCATAACACATCTCTCCTAACTGAATGAAATTTCACATACTACTTTATCCTATACAGAGTAAATACGGACACTGGGCTTGTCGGAGGGCCTTAGATTTTTTCATAAATTGATTACGAATTTATTTGTCAAAAACAATAGCAACATATATGAGCAACACGGCCATACACACAGAAAATGAAAAAACAAAACTCGCTGTCATCGGCCGAGTGACGTCTGCATGTCTTAGTTTACATAAAAGTCATCTAACTGAACATTACGAAAACGTGACTGAAAACTGTCGTTTTTACATTCGCAACTATATGTACGATGGCTCTGCGTTTAATATAAAATCAACCATAGAATTTAAATGATGCACTTGACATGTTCGATAACTATTACTTGGAGCTTCAATCAGAAAGTATTTTTTTCAGAAGCGTAACGTCGTCGGGTTGAGTTCTCTTATTAAACAATATTTGCTCATTAACTCTTCCTTCCTACTAGCAGAATTTTCTCCCATGCAAGATCCAGTTATGCCAACTTGAATGACGTCAATAAATTGATGGATCTTAACGAAAGGTTTAAAGAAATGTAATTTTTACCCTCTTGTAATCAGTCGAAATTTTGAATTTTATTTTATTTTATGCGCAACATCATGAAAACCTTTACTATGCAGAGTAGCTCCAAATACACATGCAGTAGTGTCATGGCAACCGTCAAACGAAAAATAAAGCCAAAATCATCGTTAAAGCTTCCTAAGTGATCGTTTTTATTCAGAATAAAAGAGAGAAACAAATGCACCAAATTAGGAACACACTTTTCATCAAGTGTTATATTCTACATGCCCGCAAGGACTTAAAAATTTCCACAAAATCGTCGCATTCGACTGCCTTGCTTATTCTTGATGACGATATATATTATTAAAGGGGGTGGTTATTGAAGTTCAAGGGAACCAAATACCTACTGTTATTATGGGAAGCAGTGCTTAAAATAATGCGATGTTCTCCCCGCGTTTTCAATCTCTTTCGATAAAACATCGCTCGGCGTGTAGCAAAATGGAGAAGATTGGCTCTCCAGATATTTCAATAAACGAAAATCATCAATCAACCACGACCGAACAGCGTTAAATTATTGAAATTACTTTCTCCAATTGTCACACAATAGATGCGACAGAAAAAAAGCAGCAACTGTCCCAAATTAACAAGCAACAGGGAATTAAAGAATGAAGGCATTCGTTTCTGAAGAAACCGAGGCGCTCTATACGTGGGAGAATTGCCACTGAAAAAAAATGGCCGCCGTTTCGAGCGTTAACCTTTCGGGAAGCCTGAATTACCGCGACAAAACTGAGATAGAAATAAGGCCGATGATATAATGACTTGAGAATGCGGATGGCCAAAACAAAATTATGGTCGTCCAAATTTTCTGTGTAATGAAAAAAAATATATTGAAATGAAAGGAGCAACTTTTTGAAATTGTAAAAGATACAGTTACGAAGCTTTTGACATTTTTTTTCGAATAGAACTGAAGCCAAGCTTCAAAGATCTTCTCACTTTTTTTATAAGTACACTGCATCTGTAATACCGGTCAAAATGCGGAAGAGGCAGTATTGAAATCCATAATAGCACTACATAAAGACCAGAAAGCCAACCGTTCATCTAAATCCGGCCTGAGTTAGAATAAGTCGCTTCCTGTTTGTTGAATAAACCCAACGGTATAAAAATCCTTGAACTTAATTTCCTGATACGGCAGTTGCATACCTGGCATTCCGGTTCCTCTATTTGTTCCTCTGCTCGGTGGACTGTTGTTTTGGCTGTCGTATTATTTACAGCAAAGACCGTAGCAGCCCTCAATATACCGGCGGCACCGACAACCAAAGATGTACCTTTTAATTTACTAATAGACTCTGCACTTTGTTGAACCACGTCAAGAGATGACTGAGTCTCAGAAGCATCGGTATCATTACTAGTTCCAGGAGAAAGATCAACGTCTGAGGTTATTTCTCGCGAGCGTAACGATTTAAGTGATATCGTAGGGTACAGAGAAGGCAACTTTTGTGGTCTGCCATTGGGCTCTGATGCATCACCTGAAACTTCTTTGTTCCGCGCGGCTCTCGCTCGGTGATTGTTTTCTTGGGATCTTGTGACAACAGCGCTTGATATTGCTGGTGCAAATCTCACCATTTCGCACGGTAGTGTCTTTCTGCTCCTTCCTTCAACAATTCGATCAGTGAAAAGTTATGGTAAAAATAGCATACCAGTCGAACGTAAGTAAGCCACACTCCTCTTGACAACTGATGTTAAACTCTAAGCCCTTGGAAGCTCTTTAACCTAACAGTTATCAGATTGCCATCCATTCTTAAATTGACTAAAATTCACATTCGTCCTGCTAATCCAACTTCAATTGTTAAAACTTTTGCTCCCATTACTACGTCGACGCAGAACCATATTATGATGTAACTAAATTGCTGTCAATAGCATCTTGTGCTTAGTTTGAATTAGAGCCGATTCTGTAAGGTGTGAATTTGACGACCCTCGTGTCGATGTGTCAAGTTTACCGAGTTGTTTTGCTGTTTAATTTGCGAGTGGTCTCTGACAACTTCCAAATCCTAAAGCAGGTGGTTTTTGGCTTGAAGGAATAAATTTATGTAAATGAGGGTGTGCATCATTGTCGCACTATTCAGCATCAAGATATACCAGTTTGTATGAGACAAGAGGAAAAGTAAATTTTCAGGAGTATGTCTTAAGCTTCTCTCGGTCAACCATAACGAAAATCTTTCAATTAACATTTACGCTCTGGAAGAGGTTTTGGCGGCCGTCTCAATTCCAAGGGAAAATCGACAAATCTCTACTCTTTCAGTTTTTCTTAACAAAGATGGAAAGCGAATTATTCTCAAAAACCGTGATCCTCCTGAGACAACTTTTCAGTTGGTCGAATGAGAGCCTTTCTAATAATCAAATTCCAAAGAAGGAGGGTATATAGTATATTTCAATGAGTGAACTTTAAAATTATCATCATATAATGGTTCATTCCTCAATATAAATTAGATTCTTGTGAAAGTTGCGGTTGGTAAGGACTTTTAATTTTACACTTTAACCATGCAGTCTTTACTCGGTATGGACTTATAAATAAATGACGAGTTTTCGTTAACTTCGTCTCCGGTAAAAAGGAACAAAAAGCCCAATAGCGACGCTAACAATTTTATCGCTGAAGAAAAACTAAAGGGCAACTGGAAGTTAAATCGGTAAATACTCGCGGTGCTACAGAAGCCATCGACGAAAGCATATGGTCAATTTTATAGTAGCAATAGAATGGGAGCAAGTTTTCTTCAACGTTGCTCAGACTAGAAATTCAGCAAGAAAGACTCTTTTGGGTTTGTGCCATTTCTAAAACTTAAAAGTTTAACTGTCTTTAAGGAGACCAGAAAAAACGCATGAAAATTTGTTACCTAATTGAAATATTAAAGGCAAATATTTTAATCTTAGTTAGTCTTAGTTTATTACACTTCTATATTTAGTTTGCGCTAATCCTAGAAGGTTGTTTTCAAGTCCCATTTCTGTTTTATCCGTCTCATTTTTAGAACCTTCTAGTGTGGTTGGTACTGCTGATATGGTTTGACTCCTATAATTAGAATTAGGGTTATGGATTGAATTCTGTTTTGCCGGTCTGTGAATGGAGTATTGATGGTTATAAAAGGCTGGAATTAAAATCTGCCCAAATGCCACGGAGAAAATTTGAATTAAAGACATATATCTTCAATTAATTATAGTTGAAACTTTTAGTTGAGACGCAGCAATCCAATCGATAATACCTTAGCGATTGAATTCAGTGACGCTATAAAGAATTAAAATGAAAAGACCACTCTGAAGGTCAGCAGGTTTTACGGTAATTTTTGAAAAAATTGTTTCTCCACAACTTCATGCACTTAAATAATTTTTTAACGAGCACTTAGGTTACAGATAAGATTTTCAGATTAGACTTGCGGCGGATCACCATTGAACTACTAATTTGAGTTAATGAATTATTTTCTTATGATGCAAGCCGTATCCTGAATTGTGAGTAACTTCCCTTTTTTACTTTGGCGATCTCAGTGTTATCAGAAATAACAAACAATTGTGTGTTATTTGTGAGTAACTGATCACATTTTCGAATATTATAGGGTTATTAAATCAACTTCCCATTTGATATTGTCATCATCAAAATCAAGTGCAAACTAAAACAAATTTAGACAGCGTTCGAGTTAGAATTACGAAACACAACAGGAACAATGTGTGTAGGAACACAGAAGTTTATTTTTTCAGAGACCCATTTTTCATTTTCATAAGTGGCTTATTAGAGAGGGGAGCATATTAGAGCGTTGACGGTATGCAATCGAAAAAGGGAGAAAAAAGGAAAATCACCTCACAAAGTATATTTGCCAGCTAATCAACATTAGTTGAATATACTCAAGCAAACATCAGCCTTGTGATAACCCTTAAAAGACCGTATTATTATATAAATTATTCTTTTGTCTTTCTGCTAATCAGCAAAAAATATTTTGAATTTTGTTCGTGCAAACGAGGGTAGTGAGGATGATTGGCATATATACAAAAGAATAATTTCTTGGCCGCCATTTTTGAATACGGTCTATTGCTTTCCGACGAAGGAGGACGCATTCTATTCGTGTCGTTTTACGAATGTCCCAAATATCACGGTTCCGTGGGTATCGGTCGTGATTTCAGGATTTTGACACCATCTTGAACTGGCTGGCTGGCACATCACCTCGATCTAATGTGATTGTGAATCTGTCATGCCTCGACATCGGGTTCGTATCGCTATGCCCGCGTGCCCAAATCAAAGCGATAAAAATGCCTCATATTTCTTCGTGCTTTCCAGTTGTGGGTGTTCGTTGCTCGGTCGTTTTCTTCACTGTTTTTTCAAAGGTAATTGAAGTTGTGTTAATAATTTATTCAAAGTATCACTTGCAAATATAACTGAAGCTACTTATCAGAACATCAGAAAGCTGTGAAAGCAATTGCCTGTAACTATCGAGCTACCGGCAGCTACAGTCAAATTTAAAATTCGTTCCTATTTTTCCATTGATAAATATCAGCAAGTAACTAAACGTGGTGTAGTTTGTTTTTCGAAAGATCGCTTTAATTTGGAGAAAATCGTGAAAATCAATTTTCTCTGTCGGCGACTTCAGAGCATCCAAAATTCAAGGCGAAATAAGCCCTTCTCAAATCTTCGCCTGTATGCAAAAGGAAGAAAGTGGAGTAACATATTTCCGGATACATAAATTCATGACGGTTTTTACTCCTAGGTCCTCCTAGTTTGGTGGTGTTTGTTGTCTTAGCAACGATCTGGCTGGTGAACAAGGATATTTTTAAACCGCTTCTATTTTAAACGAGAGAAATTTTAAATTAAGCGGAGTGTCGCGATTAATATTTTAGGCATGTGCTACACCGCGCTTTTGTCCAAAACTCAACCTATCAAGTATTTGAGCATTGTGCTAAAACATATGTTAGAACTAGCTTGGGTACCTTAATTTGCGGTTCACCCGAACTCTCCGAAGTTGAATAAATTTTGCAAGTAATAATGAGATATTGAGGAACTGTCGGTTTTTGTTGCTCGACAAATCACAAAAGCTTGGCGCTTCCAAAAGAATCGTAACGCACAATTTCACGTGTTAAAAGATTTGTATTAGACAATTTTTTTAAATGTGCTCTTCTGTTTTGATTAATCAGCTTTCACCTCACTACCTGGTGTTCGTGTTCCCCCCAGCTGACCAGCTCAGATGCACCATCCCCGAACTCCAGACAACAAGCGGAAATATTATGTAACTAACCTCAGACTGAACTTAGCATTTCATCGCAAGTGAAGCAGTATTCCCTTCCTTTATCTTACCATAGTTAATAAAGGGGATTAGTTTTGAATCTCGGCAAACATCAAAAGAGCAAACAAAGATGCCAAAATTTAGGTTGGAAAGTCCACGACCGTGCACAATCTTTTGTTTTGCGCTACACTATGCAGGAATTACCTAACCAACACGTTTCTATTGGTTAGTTCCTCAGTGCGGAGTAAACAACTATTGTGTTTTGTGCACGGTCAAGGCCTAAAAAGAGAACGAAAACCTGCAACAAAGAAATTTGTCGGGTTTCATAACTATTCCCCTCTATTAACTATGATCTTACTTATACATGATCCTGTGCACTTAAAAAATCATAGGTTTTACAAATACTGAGATTTTGACAGCTGCCAGTCACGAAGTGAGCTTCCCTTCAATATCTCAGTTGTTGCGTGACAGAACAAACTTACTCGCACCGGGAGGGTGTAGGGGAAGAGCTTCCCGAAAATGCAGCTGAAAGAAATACCGCAGTTTCATTGTTTTTTTTATTATACTTCTAGAGATTTTGCCATTACCTCATGAAAATCCGCGTGTTTGTCAAATCGTAAACCCACAAGTCCACTTTCCCTGAATTTTCTGGGCATTTAGTACAATACATTATTTTACTAGCCATCGAACGCACTTTACTAATCCATGATTACTTCTAGTTGACAAAAGTATTGTGCATGGTGAGGAAAAGGTATCAAGGATTAAAGCTGCCGAGGCGTCTTGTTGTTTCAACGCTCATTTCACGCATGTCAAAGACTAGGAAAGAACTAACCAATCACATGCATTTTTGAAGTGCCTGGCAGAAATTAATAACAGAACCCGCAGGACTTAGATTGGCAACAGATCGGCAAGGACAATGTAAAGTGCAGAAGCGCCCTTTACTTAATGGAGCATGTGAGTAATGACTCCAGCGAGCAAGTAGAGGTAACAGAACTTTTTCTTGCACTCACATTAGCCCAAACCTTAGGCGATAAATGAAATTTCCAATACAGTTCGAAAATCATCGCAAAAGGTGACTGATGCGTATGTTTTGTCTCCTGTAGCAGTAGCCATGTGTTTGCAGTCGAGGTATTTTTAGTAGAGAGCTACTTTCTTCTTTTTACTCCGTCGTTTTTTGTAGTAACAAAGGTTTAATTTAAATGGAGCCAGTGATGCGTATGATTATATCGATGATGTGTAAAAGAAAGATCATCTGGATGCTGTATTTGTAATTTATTCTTAGCTAGAGCTTATGTTTTTGAGCTTGATCGCGAGAGGACATATCATCGTGAGGTGTTACAAGTGAATGCATCAAAGTTTCGAATCAACGTTGTTTTGACCATGGATCGTTGACGTAAGACTCGTCCAGGGAACAGTAATTATGGTTTCGTCCGATTTTTATTTGGAATGGCCTTAGGCTGACTGTTTACATTATCGCACATGTACAAAGTTTTGCATATGTCAATACAATACGTTAGAAAGTTAGAGATCTAAAATTTTGTTTCTATTTTTTAGGTCACTGTTTTATTCTTTGCTAAAAGCCGGGAATTGACTGAACAACGTTCCGCCCAAATTTTTCTCCACAAGCAAGTTACTGGCAAAGATCTGGTCTCAAGCATAGTAAAAAAATTTCCGAGGTACGTTTACGGAAGCTTGCATAAAAGTAGTCGGAAAGGAATTAAATTAAATTTTCTGTCGATACAAGAGTGACAAAATTATTCGCCCTTTGTCAGTTTTGATCCAATCTAAACCATCGTATTGATGATAAGCACACAAAAGCCGAATGGACAGGTTTTAGAAAATTGAGAGCATCTTAATCGATTGATATACTTGTGACATATGAAAATTCTATTCAAGTCTTTCAGTTATTCAAGACAGTCTTGTTATTGCTGTCAACCAAAACTACGTCGAAAGGGATTTATTGATTGACTTCAATGGAGGAGAAGAAGTGGCTGTAATTCCGCCAATAAGTGGCGGATAAAATGAAAGAGGAAAGGTACTTTGGGTTAATGTCCTGAAAACTTTTAGTTTTAACTCATCAAAGCTTTAAGCATGCAGTTAAAATGTTAATGTTTAAATGTGTTGTGTAGCTACGGATGAAAAAATTAAAATTGGAAAACCCCTGAACGGTAGGAGTTATTTCAGGCTATTTTATTATGGTATTACAAAGAGACAATGCAGGGTCACAAGTGTTCAGTTATTTGTGTTAGATAAAAACGTGTGTACCACTGTAATAATGTGTCTTGCAATTGTTTGGGAAAAAACAGTAGGTTTATCAGCTGAACAGTTTAAGGAACGTAAAGATATTATTGTATTCTTCTTGGAGTTTAGAATTTGTCTGATAATGGAAATATTAATAATTTCCTAAACATCATGAATACCCAGATTACATCTGCTAAGGCAGATATAAACTAAACAATACCTCTCAAATTAAAAGTAACATATATTGATTTCATGAACAATTGGCTTCTGGTGATAATTAATATATACTGACGCAGATGTAACAAATAGATAATTAAAGTCGGGCCATCTTTTAATAGAGGAGACAATTAAATATCACTGCAAAGTTGAAAGCAAGCATTTATTTTAGAAAGTAGATATTGCCCAAACGTGAAAGCTCTGACTGGAAAATGTTTCCCTTGACTTTTAATGTGTGCCAGGTTAAAATAAACATTTTTCTGGCAGGGGGTGGTAAAAGGAAAGGAAAGGAACTTTATTTAAGTGTCTGATCTGCTAGCACCGGAGCACTTATTGGGGATGCTGTAAATTGAAATTAACAAATCAATGCGAATCAAATCAAATTTAGTTTTCTTTTAAGTGAGGGGAAAACCGGAGTACCAGACGAAAAACCTCTCGGTGCAGAGTAGAGAAGCAACAAACTCAACCCAAGAAATTAATAAGAGCACGCCGGATAAATGATATGCTCGTATTAGTTTTTTTAGCATTAAATAATGTTGCACCTAGTTATATCTCTGATCTTTTTACCGAGCACCAAACCAGCATCAGTTTATGAGGCAAATGCAGACTAGTTATTCCACGTGTAAATACAACAAATTATGGTCTTCGTTCATTTCGATATCTTGCCAGCAAACTATGGAACTTATTGTTGGATAATGTCCGTGTGTCCACTTCTCTTGCTGCCTTCAAATTTGCACTACAAACTGTCCATCTGGAAAATGAATGCTGTTCTTTTTGTGACCAATATTAAATTCTTAAATCACCTGTACATGATACTTAATATTTATTCTTATGTATTTATCTATTTATTTCACCAATAGACCAGTTTCGATATATTAAAATTCAATCCTAAACAAAAGACATCACGAGGCTCTGGGGATAAATATAAGGATTTGTATGAGTTTATTCCCCAGAGCCTCGAGATGATGCCTTTTGTTTTCGACTGAATTTTAATATCGAAATTGGTCTATTGATTACTTATTATTTTATAGATTTATTTTCTTCAGAGATATTGGCAATTTTGCTATCAACAAATTCGAAGTTAAATAAAGTCTTTGATTGATTGATTGAACACACATTTGATGCAGAGTCTAGGAATCGAACCCGGTCCACATTGGTGGGAGGCGAGTGCTCTCACCACTGCGTTATCCCTGCACCCCTACCGCTTTATGTGTTACTTGAAAAACAAAACAAAGACATAGATAAAAGAGACCAGTTTTCAGTGGAATGGCTGAAAATATGGCCAAGACAAACAAGCATTAAGGGTTACTGTTTCTCCATTTTAGTGATGCCTTTTTCATAGGCCCAAAAAAACCATTGCCCTTCCAGCTACTCATCCTGTGGATTCTGGTACTAAATTTAGTCAGTAAAGCTGTTCATTTGGATCGGAGTTAGTTATTTCTAGTTTTTTTGCATCTTATATTCCTGTATTATCCTAAGAGGGAAAATGGTGGTAATTTGGATGTTACCGACAGGTTGCCAACAGGTCACCGACTGTCGGCTGACTGTTGGCCAACAGTCGGCCAACACTTTGGCCTCAAACATAACACAAACTGTTGGCCGACAATTGGCCATCTGTCGGGCGACTGTTGGCCGACAGTCGGCCTACAGTAAATTTTGGGAATTATTCTTCACTATTACCAGTAAAGGATTTCTTTAATAGGTACAAGGTTCACATGAATGTCTTCTCAAGAGACCTTCACTAGTGAATTATGACTCAGTGCAAAAATGTGGCCAAATGCATAATAATAGGTACTAGATAAAATTTTAGTAACAAAAATATCACGAAGAAAAAATGTGGTTAAGATGATAATGTTGCCAATGCCTTGAAAAATGCGTGGGTCAGAATAAAGGAAATGCCATCATGATGCACTTTTAAAATGTTGCATAATTAAAGAACTAAAGAATCATTTTCAGAGCAGTGAAGAGAATAAATTGGCATGTTGGTAGAGAGAACGTTGAATTGCAAAATTTACTGATTTAGTGTGAGCTTAAATTTTGCAGTCAGAAGATCATGCAAGTCAATGTGGTGAAGTGATGAAATTATTTTATTGCTGTTATCCTCTGTTTTGTTAAAGTGAACTATAGGATGTGTTTCCATATTCCACCAAATTAAAGAAACCATAAGTCAACAAGCCAATGAACTAAAAACAGATGACCTCCATATTTATAAAGTCTTTTGGACATTTTCTTCCTTTCTATCTATGCATTTAATACTCAGAGACAGTAAAATTTAACAATAAATAAGCAACAAACCAGCTTTTTTGCAATATTCAGTAATGTAATGTCTTTTTTGTCTGTGGATTTTGCTGTAAATATTAATGAGCTCTTTAAATTTGCATGTAGTCTTTATATACTTCTAAGACATACAAAGTACTATCAGTGTAGTTGGAATATGCATATGGAAACTGTCTTTATGTCTTTTACAAATATACTTGATGCTATTTCATCACTGTGGAAATAAAGGAAGATGGCTAAATTAGTTTTATATCACTGTATGGTTCTTGTACAATGAAGAGCATGAGGTGAGAATTATTATTGCATTCATTTCAGTAGATTTCCTGATAATGTTAGCATTGAAAGCTTCTCTTTATATTTAACATTAAGGACCAAAAAACTACAAACTTTTGAAGAAAAATGATTTTCTTTTATGTGTGGTGCAATTTACTTCTTTGTGCTGCCTTTTTTTCCTTGTGTGCTCAAACAAGGAGGCAAAATGGCATGATATTTTCTTCCATCAGAGAAATGTCAAGACAAAGTGTTGATAGCAGCAAGTCCACGCATACAAATTTAAAATGTAAACCCAAACTGAAATATAATAATATTGCAGCAATTACTTGTCTTTGAACCCTGTAACATCAAAATTAACATTTTATTTTTTGAGTAATAAGACCATATAGTTTTAGTTCTTTTACACCTTTGAATTGTTAAAGAATACCATTTTAGATGGAAGAGTAACCTTTTTTACGAATATACTACAAGTCAATAATTATTGCAGGATGAAAGAAATCATCTAATGTGCCAGATTACAGATCTAAATGCTAGTGTTCCTTACTGTGAGGGCTGACTGAACATTCTGCAACAATAATATTAAGGTGGCTGTTATTATTATCATTATTGTAAATTATAATAAGGTGGTGTTTGGGAGGGAATTAAATCCAAACACCACCTTAACATAATTTACAATAAAATTATTATTTTCTGTCATTTTAAATAAGCTAGGAATGCAGTACTGAAAAGTATGCATTTTCCAAAAAAAAGAAAGAAAGATTGATTAATTGCAGCTTGTTTTTTTAAATCTGATTTACTAAATTTCAAAGGATGATATTTAAAATGTTAGTACTTGGGGTATAGTTATTGGCAGAGAAGCCATTTTGTTCACGATTGTTTTTCGAGGAAATAAGTCACGTGAAACAATCTTGTCGTTAATTAATATGATTTTTGTCTTATGGGAATCCAAGGCACTGAGCAACATTACCTTGGAAAATATGCCTGAAAATTCTAGGAATGGTTTTTTAATTAAAGCAAAATTCTATCATTTTATCAAGAATAAGATTTTGGAAAATGTTCATAGTTTTGCTTGATTCCCCACCAGTGTCTCTTCCTCTGATAACAAAACAATTTTTCTGGGCTCTTATTCCAGATATTGACAACATGTGATAGGTCCACTTAAAAACTATGCCCTCTTTAAATTACTTTTACTTTTTTAGAGATTCTGTTTTTGTCGTTACTTTCTTAGTAAACTAAAGAGACCTGGATTACAAATGGCTGATG
>NC_090887.1:24939616-24957116 GCF_036669925.1 Montipora capricornis | reverse complement strand
GTTCCTTTTCTTTTTTGCAGGAAGTCTATGAACAAGGTGAACCAAATTGGAAAGAAAATACTGAGTGTTTCTGGAAGAACAAAGGGGGTTCTTCTAAGCAGTCAACAGTCTAACAGAGCTTTGTTCAGTCCAAAGTCATTATTTCCAAAGAATGAATATATTATCATTAGCCCTAGTTGGTGAATGGGTGGTGGATAGTGAGACTGACTGAATAAATTACTGTCCAGAAGATAACTTAATAATTATTAAATATTGTATTGTATGGTCATTCAGTGGTTTCAATAGGTCCCAACAGTCATAGCTACTTCACTCAGATAAGCTAGCTCCTTTTTTTCCCTAAATTGAAGTAATTAAAGGCAGATTCTTTCAAACCTACGATTAAATTTCTTTTTGAGACAATTCTTTGTTACTCTGCTCTAACCAGATGCCTATCTATTTCAAATTTTATTAAAACTCCTGGTCATTCATCCAGCTAAGAGTGCCATCCACCTTTTCAACAACCAACCTCAGCTTGAAAAAAACTGTTGTATAGTTTACAATGCGGCCAGAAAACAGTGAACACTTGAAATGTGTCAGGAATGTTCTGTCCAATCACATGTCCGAAATCTACTCACTAAACCATAGATTATTAGAATGTTTACTGTTGTTGGAACAGAAAGAATTGTTGGCTTAGATTTTCTGGGTAAATGATTTATTTTGATCTAATTCTGGTCCTTTCAGCTCTGAGACCATTCATAAAGAAACAGAACAGTGCATGCATTTGTCCTTTCACCGATCACTAGTGCTCTAAAGCACTTGTTGCTTTCAACATATGACGCCGTCATGAATACCTGTATCATAACAGTTATTCAGTCTGCGGTCTATTGCTATAAAGTCCTCCGACATGATTTGCTTAAAAGCAATAAGCATTCCTGCCATATTTTAAGTGTTCGCAGTTTTCACGGTTACACTGTAATTTGAATAATTTTAGAGCTCAAAATTTTGTTAAAAACAAAATTATTATAAACTTACTGTGTGTGTCTTTAGAAGAGTACTTTCTTCCCAGTGGCTCAGATGGATGGTTTTATGACTCAATCATATATAAAACAGTCATAGATATAACTAATAATTTTTAGTATAATTACATTGGTGATTATTGAAAATTGTCTTTGCTGATTGGTTGCCGTTGACGTGATTGTGATAATCACGTAAGCCGTTTTCCCGAGGTGACAGACGAAGAAATTAATCGTTTTAAAGAAAACGCATATTTTCAAATAATCACCTAAGTAATTATACTAAGGGCACGTTCGATTGACCCTATTCTGGAATAAGAATATGTAGAGTGATGATTAAAACGCTCTGTTCACCTCATACTCGATGAATATTGTTGAATGAAAATCCAGACAAATGAGCCTTTGGCGAATAATTTTTAAATATTATTGTGTATCTGAGGTTGTCTTTATTTATGGAGACCGATAATTCCTTACCTGTCCTTATGAGATCCGAAAAAAGTAAGAGTGATCAAATTCAAGAGTGTTGAAAGACATTTGACAAAGAAGTATCATTACAGCAACTTTAAGAAGGCAGGGATTGCATAAAATTTGTAGCAATAACGCTTGAGTGTTGTAATTAGGATGACGCCAATCTAAATGATAAAGATTTTATGCATATATCTATTTAGTCTACTCTACTATCACATACCAGACTTTGATTAAAGATATCATTGATAAAATTAGTTCTCCGTGAAAGTATTGCTTGGGTTTATTCTCATTCTTGCTTAGACTGTGAAGGTTTACTATAAAAGATGTTGTGACGTGTCAACATAAATGAAAGAATATTACTTGCCACTGTCAAGCACCCGTCAACCAATTAATGCATCCTTGAATTTTGATTACTTAAAATCTTAATATTCAGTTACAATAAGTTCCGTGTTTAGTTAACAAAGACTGTTGTGATTCACCACTGCAAAACGTTTTCTTTTAATTTGTAGCACTGTACTGAGAAAGAATGAAAATTGTCTCATCAACTTGTATCTCACTCTGTTCCAACCTGAAATAAGAGATTATATAGATAGTGAATATCAGAAGCAGAGACTTCAGGGAAAAGGTGTAAGAAACGTCAGTTAAATCAAGGAATTGACAGGAAAATCTATCACTGGAGGCAGTTCTAAAATAAATTATATGTGACTATCTTTAAAGACAAAAGCACAGGTAAGATACTCTGCAAAACTATCATCTTTCAGTGCTTCTCTATCTCTCTGGAAGTAATGTGTGCATACATGTTGGTCAGTTCCTGCCTTCCTGCCTGCCTGCCTGACAAATTGCAAACAATTTACATTATGTTGCTTACTTGGCAAGGGAAAGCTTGAGTTTCTTGAGTTGTTCCCTTTCTGCTGGTATTATAAGTTCTTGCAATTCCTCTATGACCTCAGCTGATGTGTCTTCACCATGTTGAGCTTTCAATGAATTTATTGTGGCTTCCAGTCTCTCTTCCTTTTCCACTAAACGTCTGAAGAGGGCAAGTAAATTGAATTTGAAATCTGTTTTTACTTTTGTTTAAGTCCCCCTTTCAAGTCAACTCTTATACTAAATCATGGCTCACAAAACTGTAAACCCAGGAGTCAATGAATAACTACAGTGTATGAACACCAACCCACATTCAAACACCAACAAGACAAAATGAATAATTTACATGCCTGTTCTCTTGAACTTCAGTTTGGCGTCTTGCCATCAGATTTCCCAATGCCTGAGGAAAAAGGGATTTCTTGTAAACCAAGTAACATTGATACAGACTTGGTACTGATCATGGAGCTTACCACTAAAGTTTGAGTGTAATTTGCAAGCACCAACACTATTACATTCCATAACTTAAGTTCAACAAGTTATATGGATTTAAAGTCTCATATGGCCTGTACGGCCCTGCACGTGCTTTCATTGTAAAACTATTGGGAAAATCCCCATATGAGGCAGTACGCATTAGCACGAGCAGGGCTGCAAAAAGCTGTACGGCCCTACTAGGAACACATACTGCTCCATGCAATGCAGTTTTAGGGGATTTCATTCCTTTTAAACATACAAGTTATTTACAGCCAGAAAAGCAAATGCAAACAACATATTGCAAAAATTTTCTGGGCAAATTTTTGTCTCTTAGTTTGGTCAGAACTTCATATTCTGAGTACTCTTGAATAGTGTAAAGAGCCCAAATGATAAAATGCTTATTGACTGAGTTTAGGTCGGGCCAGGTCGGAAAATGTTTGGCCTCGGTCATGGCGCACACACCTCACTGCACTTGGTCCATAGGTCAAGAAAAGTAAAAACAAGATATTCTGGTGCCATGCATTCTATTGTTTTACAGAGAGTAATTTTTTGAGGGAAAAATACCTGGTAGGACTTTTCAATCAACATTCGGCTGAGCTGCGGAAGTTCCACTGAGAAAAGATAAAATGTCCTGGAAGGTGCATAGTCAGATGTCCGTGGAATCTCCTGATGACAAACAAGGTTTAAAAGGAACATAATCATGCATGTAAAATCCACTCTGACAAGAATCCGACCTTGTGCACAAGAAACAGAAAAAACATGGGCTGTTACCTGCAATGCAATGAATCTCTCTGCAAACAGCTTGTACAAAAATTCCTTAGCATCTTTTGATGAAATCATAGCTAGTTCACCGATCTGCAAATGAGATGAAAAATTATTGACGCAATGAGCAAAGGTCCCCACTGGCCACGTATCATTTTTCTAGTCATTTAATATGTCAGTTCTTTTTCTGCCAGTAATCATGATGCATGAAGTCATGAGCAAGTTCTTTTTCAAGAAATTGAGGCCCTGAAATGGAAGGTGAGTGAAGAGGAAAGGGTACAGGATTAAGAGCACAGACAGCCCGGATGAAAGAGGTTGAGGAGATTTGGATCTTTTCTGTAACCTAACAACAATGACATGCATGAATTGTCACCCGCCAATCAGCGTATCGGGGCAGGTTTGTGGTTTTCAACTGTCAATGGTCCCGATACACTGATTGGTGGATTTGAACAATACCTCAAATGCCTTTGGTCCAGAATTTTGTACCAATAATATTGAAAAAGCTTTATTATAGTTTTCAGGATCACCTTTCTCAGTGAATTTTCAAAACACGAAGCTCAAATTTGGCAAAGGTATGGGGACATCCCTAATCAATTGGATGCTGGTATTTTTAAGGTGAGAATTTCACTGGTTTGGCATCAGATCCAGCTTAACTTTGACTAGGTCATGTGCCGGCAGCTGATTGCTGCCTGCATTAATTGTCTCCTTGGTTACCAGTAGTTCTAACCACCGAGGTCAAATAGACATCTTGCAAAATAGTGCTTAAAACAGCACAGGAGAGCAAAAAAAAAAAACATGACACATGACTCAGTTAACATTTTCTTCAAACTTTCATTGAATCATTTGCTTTAAATTCTGCATATTGGAACAAATTGTAGCCACCGTATTGTTCATCTGTAATATTGCCCACCAACAAAGGGTGGTCTGCCTGTGCTCTGCCTAATCATTTCACCACTTGCCTGTTTTTGTTCCATGTGTTTCTTGAGCAACAGCAATCTGAAGATTCTGAAACATCTGGAACCAAACCTAATAAAAATATTACCAGTATTTACAAGTAAGTAAATAAAAGCTTGTTCCTTAACTCCAACTTGACAGGGAAAGACGAGTAAATTCCACCAGTAAGTGCCATCTTTAGGCAATAAACATTTTTAAAGTTACCTTTCTTGAACAATAGATTCTATTGTATTTTGACAAAGTGCATCAATGCACTTTTGCATATCTAGAGCATTGTTAAGAAATCAAAGCATTACCATTTTCACAAAAACATTAATATTGTTCTTCTCTTGAGAGAATATATATTATGTAGGTAGTGCAGCCCAGTGGTTAGGACACTTGCTTTGAGATACAGAGTTCCTGGGTTCAAGACCCATTCTGAAAACTCACTGAATTTGTTCCTGCTAGTCCATACTTCAAATTTTTGGTTACCCTTGTAAATATCCACTTTGGAATTCTTAACTGTTGTTGTTGTTGTTGTTGTTTTGTTCTGTCATTTCATAGATTGTGTCATTGGCCCTGAAAAGCCAAATGGTTCATAAAGTATGTATTGTGTTGTATTATTGTAAATGACACAGAAGCTGCTAGGGTTCACATGGCCAGAAGTTATCACAGTTCCAAGAAGCGTAAAGCAACCTTCTCCTGGACGGGATGCTAGTCCATTACATGGTTACAGCCAGCAGTAAGTCACACATCAGTACCCATTTTACATGACTGTATACATTTGGAGAGACAGTGTGGAGTCCTGAAAGTTTCTTGTGCAAGGAAACAACTGGGAAATAAAGCCAGGCCTAGAACCCTTGACCTTGTGGTCTGGAGTTTACTGTGCACTGACCACAACACCACATGCTGTGCATCAAATGTGAACATAGATTGCGTGGGCCTTATTAAATAAAGGATTCTAATGCAGTATGTTCCTCCTCCTCTTTCTCCAGTTTTTGAAACAAAATTTTCCTAAAAGTCAGATGCACAACCATAGGTAGGTGTGAGCAAGACAATCAGCATGCAGAAAATCCTGACCAATACATGAAGAGTTCTGCCACCAAGCAACCAGAGATGATTTAGGGTTCTGGCCCCAGTTGTTTACACGATGGATAGTGCTATCTGCCGGATAAATCATTAACCAGTGGATAAGTCATAGCAAAACCGATTGTACTATCCATTGGATAGTGATTTATCCGGTGGATAGCGTTATCCACCTCTTGAACAACTGGGGCTTGGTGGTGGGAGTTTGTCCTTCTCCCAATCAATACTAGTCAACTTAAAAGAGGCTTGATTAGGGTTCTTTGTATGGTTTATTCCCTTGATATTGGACAATGTCATTATTTTGTTAAGTTGAAGTCTCAAGTGCACTCTGGTGGATGAAATGCATAAAAGAGAAAATCTGCAGTCCTAGCTGAAATGGAATGGTGAATAGGTGAATGCTTTGTTTAAAAAACATTTAGTCTAAGAATGTTAAATACCTTCTCATCTGTAAGCAATGTAAGATATTGTGTGACTTGTGTATTCTCCATCTTTGGTGTGACTGTCAAGTTTTGCGAAATCTGTTACAAATAGGTTTTACTGGTATAAGATACAATACAGTGTAGTTACATAATAGCACTAACTAAGAAAAGTTTAAAATATAATGTTGCTGCTCTTCCCCAAATTTTTTTTTTTTTTTTTTACCAAACAAAAGTACGTTACAATACTTACTTACAATTGTGCACTTAGATAAATGTTCCTGTATTGGCCATTCCCCAAATGTCTGGTGCAAATTATAATTCAACAACTACACGTCACTCTTTATATTGGTATATATTTCTCTTAATCAAATTCTAGCCTATAAATACTGAATTGTAAACTGGCAGGAATGTTACATTGCAGCTGTAATTCAGTTATTGTATTTTATTAAGATTAGGGACTTACTTCATGAAGTGACACTGGCTTTGATGTTGGTGACAGTGGATCTCTCTCCAGCCCATTCAAGTTGAGCATTGACCTCACAATCTCTCCTGCAAACTAAATTTTTTTTCAAATCTCCCTGACTTCAACCACTTTTTCAAAACATCATCACTGATGCATGTGATGTGAGTCCATGTGTTAATAATAATAGTAATAATAACAACAATAATAATCTCAAGTAGCGATGAAGAGTACCCTCAGTGGTTCTCTGAGGGAAAAACATTGCTGATTCCGGAACTGGGGGGAGTTCACTAGTGATGACCAAAGACCAATCACTTGTTTGAACACTATTTATAAATGGTAAACATCATGCCTACTGGCTCAGATTTGAATTACTACAGCTTGATGGAGGGTGTGCAAAGGGGTGCACACGCTGGATACAGCGGGAGGGTTGATAATTTGTTGATACACCGAGCGCTCACGTTAGACTGTTACAGGAGGAAGCACAACCTTAGCATGGGTTGGATTAATGTTAAGAAGGCCTACCACTCCATAGATCACGGTTGGTTAGAGAAGATGATGCTGTTGCACAGGTTTCCTGACTCGGTGTGTGGTACTGTCCAAACGTTGTTGAGAAGCTAGAATACCAGAATAATGGTCACCACGACAAAAGGGGAGAGAGGCTTCGGAGACCATAATGTTTAGAAAGGGTCTGCCCCAGGGCAATGCCCTCTGCCCCAGGCTCTTCACGGTCTGTCTGAATCAGATCGCCTGGAAGATAAGTGCGTCAGACGGGTATAAACTTTCTAAGCCTATCGACACGTAGGATGTCATTGATCTGGTCGAGTCCCCTCGCGGACTACCATCGTGTGATTGCATCTAATCAGTTTGCAATGCCAGCAATGAGTTTATGTTTATGTGGACTCAGCATTGGCCACTAACAGTGCTAAGGGAACTGGACAGAGAGGCCCTCAAGATCGTAGTAGAAAACAGAGGCAAGCACCCATGTGGTTCAACATCCGTGATCACCACTGTACCTGCAACGAGATAAGGGAGAGAGGATCTTGCGCTCGATCGAGAGAGAGTATAAAGAAACTAAAGTTAAAGCAGCAGTCAAGTTGTTCCAGAATAGAGACCCGGTGAAAAAGGCGGTGCGTGATTTCGAGAAGCGTGTGGAGAGTGTGGGACACCAGTCACTGACAAAGGAAGCGGCGAAGTACGTGGATGAGTATGGCCTGCAACTAAAGCTCCAATACCCTGCTGATCCAGCCTGCGTCTCAGAAGGAGGAGAGGTTATACCCAGAGAGAAGCTTAAAAGTCAACAGAGGAAACAGCAAGAATTAAGACTGGAAGGGGACGTAGAGGCCAAAAATTGGCAAGGGAAGTTGGTAAAAGCAAGAGAAGGTGATGAGGAGCTAAGCACTGAGCGATACTTTTGGTGGCTGAGCGAGTGGCGAATGTGCCCAACACACACAGTATTGGGTATGTTCAAATTATATGAACAGCTTTTACCCACTCGATTGTATGCCATCCACAAGACACACGGGAGTCCGAGCAGCGACCCAACATGTGGGTTATGTGGTACAGTGCCAGAGAGCATGGCTGACATCTTATCCGCTTCCCCTGCGCTTGCACAAACAAAGTACATTGCAAGTCATGACCCTGTCTTCGAGATCCTATTTGATCTGGGCCTGATAGACACTGTACCTCCTTGGTATTCATCCATCAAACTGCAGCATGTCTATGAAACAGCAGAGGTACCGGCGTACTGGGGTGTTCTGGTCTATAGAGTCAGAACTGAGGGCGAATAGAATAGACGCCAGGATTGTCAACAACCAACACAAGCAAGTCATAGCCCTGGAGATGAGCTGCCCATGGGTGAGCAACTGTGACAAGAAGATGTCAGAGAAGACCATGAAGTATGCGCCACTCAGATGGGAGATGAAGCAGACGTAACCAGGATATGATATCACCCAGTACAATATGATCATAGAGGTTTTGGGGGGATGGTCCAAGGACTTTGCTTCTCTACAGAAGCTGGTGGGCAACAGAGCTAAAGGTGTGCTCAGCAAGAAGCAAAAGGCGTGCCTCTCAGGAACTCTCAATATTGCTCCCGTGTTTGAAGTCGTAACGTAAGCACTCAAGAACTCTCAGTCGCCAATGGGGCCTTTTCACTTGAGAAAAACATTTTCTAAGTTTTACTACAGTTGTAGGTCTCTTCTTCGTAATTAGTTTAGCTTTTGTTCCCTTTATAGACCACGGGTTACGCTGCAGCAGCGCCCCGTGATGCTACTTAACTGTATATAGCATACAGACCTTTTAACTGCTATATATTCATAATCATAATCATCATTCATTTTAGTCAACATTTGTTTTAATAGCTTTATTTCAAAAACTCAATAATGACTCATGAGCGAAAGAGGTTACCAAGATAATGATAAAACCTCATGTGCATGAGCTTTAAACCCGATAAAACAGCCTTCATCAGAAGTCATTTTATAAAGAATGGTAATGAGGTCCTGCATGTTTTTCGCGTATGCTAATATCTTCATCTCACATTTTGCACCATTGTCTGGACTCCAGACAATGCTTTTTGTGGAATGTTTTTGAAGCCATTCAACAAACTAATATGTCAAGTTTCATTAGGTCAAAAACCACTTAGCTTCACCTCATGGTTTTAACCCAATAAAACACTCCTGCTCGTTCATTAAACAGCACATACCGGTAACTAAAACAAGTTGTCTAGTTATTCTGGGGAACTGTACACAATGTACGTGAAATCAAATTTAATATTAATTTTGTTTAATTGCATCCCATTTTACGCAAGCTGGAAGAAAAAGAAAAACATGACCCTTTCCTTCCTAACTAATGCCAGACAATTTAGTGATTTTACTTGCCAATGGGACCCATTTCAGGGGTGAAAGGTTAATCAACCAATTTAAAATACAAAATCAAACATTAGCTTGAAACTTCACACCAATGCCCCAAAGAGCATGAACAATATTGTGTTTTGAGGTTTGTATTGGTGAGTGCATTTGAATGTTTAAATGAGAGGTGTACAGTACAGTGTGTCTTATGTGCTCTATGTGTGAGCAGGCATAGAGTTCCTGTACTCCAAAGGAAAAAGTTAATTGTAACAGTGAAAAATGGTAAATATACCTTGTCCACTTTCTTTGTAACAGCTGAAACTATATCCTGAAGGGAGAAACTACAATAGTCAAATTGTGGACTAATTTCAGACAGGAAGTCCTCAAATGCCTAACCTCAGCAAAGAACGGTCATGATTGTACACAAAAAATGAAGACCATACAAAAATTTAAAAAACCCTAAAGTAAATTTCTCTCCTGACTACTTTATCCTTGCAATGTAGAAGTCATGCAGCACTTATTTCCCCAAATCCCAGGTCATGTTTTGACCAAAAAGGGCACCAAGACCTTCACTATTAGGATGGAGCTACTATTGCTTTATGCTGAACTCTTTGAGCAACTCTAATACTAGTTCCCCAAACTTCTAACATGCATCATAAACAGACATATAATGCAACTTAAAGCTTGAACTGGTTATTACTTCATCCTTTCCCTTCAAAGAGTCACACTTACAGATTTTACTTTAGCACCAGACAATTTTATTCAACAATGGGGGCCAGTTCAGAGGTGAAGGGGTTAATGATCACTGATCAAAACACTCGAAACACAACCCAGTGCACACAGTAGATAAAGTTGAGCAAAAGCCAATGAATAACTAACACAACTTGAACCAGGGAGTCTATATAAGTAGTCAGCTGTTAATAAAAACCACATTTGTACTTTTCTGTCTTGGCTAGCTTAACTCAGCAACACCCCCTAACCCTAACCCTATATTTCAGTTACAAAACTTTCTGATAATACTGACATTGCCAAGTCACATAAACCAGCATTAGCAACATGGTTTAATTGTCTGGCTATTTTGTTTTAGTTACGCCACTGTCTTTGTTTCGGCTTTAGAAGTCACAACATTACTTTTGAAAGTATTGAAAGAAGGGGAGTTAAGTTGAAAGAAAAACTTTTCTCCAGGGACAGCGACTGGTGCTCTGGTAACCTAAACTGAAGTCAGTTATTCTGTGTACCTTACTAAAACCTTTTGATCTTTCATTACCAAGTTTTAGATTTTAACTTTCTTATACACGCACTACAATTTTTGCTCTGTTAACATTTTTTCCCCTCTTTTTTTAAATTAGATATTAGAATATATTTTTTTACAATCTTACAGCAGAAAAACATTTGTACCTCGTCAAGAAACTCCTGATGAAACCTGCCAAAATTGAGTTTCCATAAGATACCATCATCTTTAATTTCCTTGATAACCAAAAAAATACAAAATGATTGCTTTTCACAGTCTTATTGGCTCAAACAACTTCAAAACGTAAGTGTGATGTCTCTAAGTAAACATCAGTTAATGATAGGTATCTCATACCAGAGTCTATAAAATATCAGTACTTACAGAACAAGTATCACTAGCACTTGACCTGTAAAGGCAAATAGTATAAGCAACTATATTTTATTAAGAATATTATAATTAGAGCAAGTTTGATATGAGCTCTGTGTGAAAATCTCAGTAAGACTTCTACTGGTGTCACTAACTGATAATAGAGGACAAACTAAGGGAAAAAATGCAATAGCAAGAGCCGGGTTATCACTATTTGAATCTTTTTTGGTGCACTTGACTTTGATCAGACCATTTTCAAAAAAGGAAAAGTCTTAACTCTTTTTGCATGTCCACAATAATTGTAGTACTTACTTTTCTCCAATTCTTTGTCTCTTGGATGGATTGCCTTCATCATCAAGGATTCTTTTTCGTTTAATACCCAGTCCTAACCAAACATTTAAAAAGATTCCTAATATTTTTTCGTGGTTAATCTGACTTAGATTATTTGCATAAACGTGTTAGAGTTAAGATGTCCACAAACTGTATTTTAGACCGACTGCAGTCAGATGTCGATGGAGTTTTATTCTGGTTATTCACACACACCGCCTGGTTGTGTGTGCTCTCCGCTTTTGCATAATGTGCTAACCTACTTATATATGCATATGCGAAATGTAATATACAATAGGTGCTAATTTGTTGCCGCTATGTTACATGCATAATGTGCCAACCTACTTACATATGCGTATGTGAAATGTAATATACAATAGGTGCTAATTTGGTGCCGCTATGTTACACCGACTATATATTCACATCAATAAGTAACCTGTAGCAAAAGTGGAACAGAAAAAATTGTGCACAGCAACTGAGTTTTACAGTGCAATGCGCCTTACTGTGGCCACCCAACAAACTTTGACATGTGACATTTACATGTAAATACGTCAACTCAACAACCCATGCAATGGTTTTCAACTTACAACTGTATGAACTTTGCAAGGAGGCGTGACTGTCAATCAAATTCACACACCCTGATTGGCGGACAATTTGTAAAAAATTTGTTAGGTGGCCACGGTAAGGCGCGTCACACTGTAAAATAGTTTAATATAGGAATAGAAACCATTGTTGATTATAGTTCACATAACCATTCACAAAGCAGCCAGGGGGACAGTCAAACATATTTTTATGCTATCCAGGCTTAAAATGAATGCAACTTTAAAAAGTTATGATCCAAGACCTGCCACTCCTGCATAGTGTCTTCCTCAGAATGTTGGGTCTTGAATCGTAAATTTTTAAGTTGCATTCGTTTTAAGCCAAAGTGGCATGAAATAATTATGTTTGAAATAGAAAACATCTCATTTATTGCTTATAATAACAAATATCCTTGGTATTTATTATCTGGTACAAAAAGTGTTAAAGACTTTCAAATTCTACTACATCACCTTGGAAGGCAACTCCAGGAGGCAAAGCGTATATGTCATCTTCTGTATAACTACTTGTCTCCGCACTATCTTCAGTAACAGTCTTCACTCTTTGCAAAAAGTGATTCTTCACAAGATCAGCAAACGTCGATTTCACGTCAGTTTCGTCGAAATCAAGGTTCTCGTCGATTAAATGGCTCGTAACTTTCGCCACCACTTTGGTCATTGGAATGGATCCGTGTTGTAAAATCTCGTCCACAATTAATTCACCAGTGTACCCAAACAAAGATTTTGCACAGTAAATGTAACGAGGAGCTCGAGCACGAACAAGTATGTTTGATATCCATGCATTATACAAGGTAACGTTCCTCTTGTTGACTTCAAATGTGACGAAATGGTGCTGTATAAGGCAACATACGCACTTTTGAACCTGATCTCGACTCAGTTTAGTATCTCGAATAATATCTCGCAAAGGACGAGGTCCTTTTGCCACAAGATAGTTGCCGACTTTTCCCACAACTTCTCCATAGTGCTCTTTTAATATAAGAGATGCTAATCTCTTCTGCTGGACGGACATAACAATTTCAAGTCCTCTCAGGTGTATTTGACTCACTGCATACTACGTTGTCTCGTAGATTTAGTATTTTCCTGTTTTCTTACACAAATTTCACGGGATGTCTCAGAAAGTCAAGGTGTTTCTCAGACTTCGACAGGACACTATTCACAGTAATTACTGTATGTATGGTACCTTATGGTTACCTTATGCTTCATTGGTGAATGACGAAGACGATCAGCCAATCAGACGGTACAACATTGAGTGTAACGTTGACTGAGACTTGTTTTGCTCCGGGGGGGGGGGGGGGGGACTCCCATATAAAAAGGGGAGGGAAGCTCGTCGGAAATTTTAAATTAAACCCCTAAAGGAGACCAATCTGGGCGTGACCCAGGCTTCTTTGACCCCTAAAATATACCATATTAAAATGCAGGGAAATGAAAAAATACAGTGACTTTTAATGATGGCAAAGACATTATCATAAGAAATATAAAAGTGTAAATAAACACTTTTATATTTCCTTGCGCGCAACCAGAAAGGAGACCTTCAAGGCCACATATGATTGCGTTTTTGCCCAGAACACCCTAAGTGAGACCAAAATCCGAAATTTACTTCCCTAAGCGAGACGTCGAGCATCCCTCCCCTTTTTATATGGGAGTCCCTCTCCCCCCCCCTCCCCTCCCCTCGCCGGGTTTTGCTTCCGCTTTCACATTTTATCTACTGTGTCTTCAAGTGAAACACGAGCAAGTAAGCGTTTAAATCTTGCGTTAACTTTCACTTTCTAATTTGTTCTTGTAGCGAAGATTTAGATATTCGTTTAATTAATAGTCAAGCATGATTAATTAATTACCAGGCAAAGTACACCCTATTTCCGGACTCTAAAACTTTACGATTCTGTATTTCGTTGTAAAAACGAAACAAATTCGAACGATACGTTCGAAAGACTAATTGACTAGTCTGCTTGCGTTTGTTCTTTTCGTAACCAAGCTACGCTCCTTTTAGGTGGGAAGATTCAAGTTTTCGTTGAGGTAAGTAAAATCCGTCTGCGATTTTTATCGCGCGTCCTTGATGTCTTTTCAATTAAGCGATAGATAGATTTATTATTATTTTTCGACACAAGTTAAGCTGAAAGGGCTACGTTATTGAGCATATAAGAATTTTTCGTTTGCAGTTTCGTATCTCCGAGCAAGATAACCTGCGATCAGGCGTACTTTTCTTTAGAGAGGGCGTGAAATGTGGAAATGTACCCTGTCTAAAGAAAAGTACGCCTGATCGCAGGTTACGAGTAAGACTACTAGAGAGTTTGATTGCATTTTTGGCGAGGTGTACTTAATTCCGGACACCCAACGATAGCAAAACAGCAGGGAAGCGCCGTCAAGGAATGGCCGAGAAAAGTGTTTTGCAAATGAAGATTATTGAAATTCGAAAACATTGATGTTGTCCGATCCAGTTTCCCACTGTTGTTTTCCCATCAGTCACCAGTCTTAGATTCCTGCAATTCCGTTTTGAGTGGTTGAAATGCTTTAAATTCGGACAAAATGTACTTGTATTTAAAGGAAGGTTTCTTTATTCGACTTTTATATGATGTATTTTGCCGTGGTCGTAGCCTGCGTAGCAAGCGCTTCCGGCGTGGAAGATTTTTTATTTATTTATGTTTTTTGCGCTCGCCCTATTCTCGCGCGGCCGAAAAAAGAGTTCGCTCCTCGCCCGCTGGAAATGCTTGCTAAATGCAGCCCACCGTGGTCGAGAACAATATTGTCTTGTAACGGTCGTCCGTAATTAGAGCAACCTGTCCGGAATTAGGGCACCGAATTTGACTTAGTCTTTCCGCAGTTACAAAGAAACCAACGAGCTTCAAGCGGTGAAACTTCACGCCCTAGGTACCAGCGGTGGAAGCTACAATTGTGGCTAAATTTTTGCTGGTTAGTGCTGTTTTGCGCTAAGAAATTACAGTTTTTCAAAAAGTGTTCGAAAACAGGGCAACTACGGTATCGGAATTTGAACGCAGACGGTTCAAAATTTATTGTACTCTTTCGAACTGTTACCAATAACTAGTGTTGCCGGAAGACAACAACAGTAATAGGTGCAGCTTCGAATAGTGTTTGGATGACCAATTAGGTTAGGCCTGGAGAATAATGTCAATATCAGAGGCATAAACTTACTATCCTTGGGCCATTCCATTTAATAGATGCACCCCCCCCCCCTCCCCAGTGAAGGGGTATTTATCCCCCTAGGATATTGAAGATCAAAGTGCCATCACATTCACCCTCTTGGAAAAAGAGGGGAAAAGGGTATAGATCCCAGAAACCAACTGGGTTACCCCCTCAGAAATCCAGAAATCACTTTA
Organism: Montipora capricornis; assembly: GCF_036669925.1. Lineage (NCBI taxonomy): Eukaryota > Metazoa > Cnidaria > Anthozoa > Scleractinia > Acroporidae > Montipora > Montipora capricornis. The sequence goes on along the minus strand of NC_090887.1, from coordinate 24,941,963 downwards.
CTTACCCCTGCCCTCCTGAATTTCCAAGCCTCTCAATAGGAAGGGGGGGGGGGGGGGTGTGCATAGTAAATGAAATGGCCCTTTGCAAGACTCAATTGGGTTTGTAAACATTCCATCCTAGAGTGCATGGGTTGTTTTGTGCAACAGCGAACAGCTGTAAAGCACTGCGTACTCAAGACCTTGGGTACACTGCTGGAGGTCAGTTCTTTAGTTTTCTTACCCGGTTAAGCTTATGTTGCTATACACCAAGAATAAATAAGCAATATCAACAAATAGTGACAAAACAAAAATAAAGTACAAAATACGTTCATCGCACAAATAGATGATAAAATTAAAAAATAATCAGATCAATTTGTGATCTGCTTCGAGATCTAAATTGGAAAACATAGGGTAAACTGACATTTCCTTGATTTTACCTCCTTCCCTTCCCTGTTTAGTTTAAAGTCTTCCTTGGATTGTCTTTTTTAGATCCAAACCGTTGACCTATTTAATCCATTACAATTGTTGACCTGTGTTTTATCCATTGTAGTTTTTGGGGACACACAGAAGAATGAAATTGCAAGAAGTTTACACCACCCAATTATTGTTCACCGGTATCAGAATTGACTAATGAAGAAATTGGCATGTTTTGTTATTCCCTTGGTAGTCCCTCATTGAAAAACGATCAGTCTGGTCTACTTGATGGAAAATATCACAATAAGATGTCCTGGTTGTGGCCAGGAAATCCTGCGAGGTGCTGCAGTTGAGTGTAACTTTAAATCAAGCAGCAGCCATACAGGAAAATATATGTCATTTGATTTGCCACAGGAGAGGGACTGGCTCTGTATGGAATGCAAGTACATTGTGGAGAATCACTATGGCAATCTCTCTTGTGTGACATCAGAGGATGCCTATGCCCTTCTCTATAGCATCAGAATGAAAAAGGGTGGCTCTGGCTGCGTATGCTGCAATACATGCACAGTAATGTAGCTCCTAACACATGGAGCTCTTTCAAAATCTGTAAAGTGACTGGCTTGTAACAAAATCACATAAGAATAGCAAAAACAATTGAAAAACGCAGAGACACACTATCCAGGTCATTGCATTCTTTAGGAGCTAAACTTTCATAAAATATAACCAAACATTCAGGGGTACCCAACAGAGGTGTTCTGCAAAATATCTGTTCCGCAGTGGAATTCAGCTGCCTGGCAAGTTATTTTCACTGGGAAACTTAGCATTTCAATCCATGCTGGCTGGATGAGAAGAAAAACAGACAATAGTCCATTTTACAGTTGTGTCCTTAGTTACCTGGCCTGTGAATGAAAGTGAGACTGGAGTTGACCTCATTTTGATAGAAACGTCACTGTCTTTCTTATGTAAATTCTTACTAATTAGCATGACAACAACATCATTAACATAACAAAAGTAGGGAGGTCTGTATCATAAGAAGGTCAACACCAGCCTCACTTTCCTTTAAGAAAAAAACCTGTTGATCGGGTTAGGTTCACGAGTTCTTTGCTGGCTGGTAAACAGTGACACAAAGTCGGCTGGCTGGGAATTTCCCTCGCTATCTAGCTGGGAGCCAGAATTTTGCTCATAATCATCCTGGGAGTGCGGAACACCTTTTTTCCCAGTTTTCTTGTGATGTATTACTACACATTTTGGAAATAATTTTCTTTGGGTGCCCCTGAACATTGCTGATAGATTTTTTAGCAGAGTGACAAATTTAATACTCTTTTATAGAAAAGAATTAATATACATGTAATACCTATGAAAGATGTTTCTTGTATTTTTTACTTATACCCAAACACGGTGTAATTTTTTTGGTAGAGTTGGAGAATTAAGGACAAGTTTAGCAAAGTGTCACATAGCTTTGCACACACTCGCACACGAACACTGCAGCATAAGCAATTCATTGTCATCTCACAACTGAAGGTGCTTTTATTGAAAATTTTCGGTTCTTTGATAAAAACACATTACAACCAAATTTCATTATTAAGTGACTTAAACATGCATTTTGTTTGTATAACAAAGAAAATTGTGGAACGTTGTGGTGATGTTTCGACATGTATTAAGTCTTAGATATGTACACATATATATAATTGGCACAAATTATTTAAATCTCCATCTTGGGGTAAAATTCTCCCAGAGAATAAAGTACATCCAAGAATATAAAATGTGAGGAATGTGGGTGGTTTTTGTGCGGGTGACTGTATGAGAAAAGATGGTTTTAAATAAGAAGGGTCTTAAGTATCATTTTCATGATTATTCTGATTAGTATTAGTGCTTTTGATGTAAACAGCAGTATGTTCCACATAAACCTGGCTTCAATGGACAAAAATTATGTTTATGAAGTAAACAGCACACC
>NC_090887.1:24932116-24934616 GCF_036669925.1 Montipora capricornis | reverse complement strand
GTCAACTCTCAACCAATCATAATCAAACTGAGATTTCAACTTATCTTTAATCTTTCCCTGTCCATGTTTCTACTGTGTGTGCAATTCATGGACAATGATATATATAGCCGACAATTTTTTTGTGGAAGTTTAGAATGTCATGTCAGGACATTGGGAAATGCCTTGTCCGTGCAGTGCATCTTCTGCCAATGCAAAAACTAGCTGGAGCTTCCCAATGGATACATCTGGAAGCCGCCAATAAGAGGTTGCTTTGAGCCCTTGTCTTTCAGCTATTTTAATTCAATCTGGTTACCGATGATACTTTTCAAATTAAGGTGTGATTACTACCTTAATGCTGAACTCATTTTGCCGGTAAGAAAAAACTGAAATATGAAGCTTTTGCCAAATCCCTTGGGAAGGGCCATCAAAATATCACCTCCATTCAGTAGTGATTTTGCGTCTTTATGCTCTTATTTAAGAACACCAGAATATCCAGGCTATCGCAAGAAAGTTTCCAAATATTATTGAAAGCAGATAATTTGTCTGCTCTTTCCGCTTTATTTTGTCTTAACACTTTTATGAAAGGGAGCAATAAATTTTGACTGACAGGTGGATTTTTCTGACATCTGTGGACAAACGAAGGTTTAAAAAATGTTGAGGGGTTAATCTCCTTGGCCCCTCCTCCCACGCGTTCTTGTTTGACTTTGGTCCAGGTTTTCCCACAGCCATATTCAAAATGATCCCTTGAAAGTCAATCCCGGTGGAAAGAAGCATCTAAAATTTGCCAAACAGCCTGCTATGCAGGGAAGAGAATCAAACTTGTCAACATCATCATTTCCAGTTTTATTATGTGACAATAGTTATTATTAAATATTATTGAATGGTTTGTTTCTCCCAACACAATGACTGAGTCAGTTCAAGTCACAATAATTTACAATAATTTAAAGCCTGAAGTGACTTACCTTTCATAGACACTCAAAAACATGGGTCTAATGCAATACAGGACTGGCGTGGGGAGACAGAATACATCACAGGGATGAATACCAACCAGTGGCACAGGGCCACCACCGGCAATAAGAACCATCTTGGATACCAGACAAGGACGCTCAGATGCAATAACTGAGCAGAATGAAGCCCTGAAAAGAAAGATACATATCCAGGTAATTCAGATCCATTCTCTCAAAGGGGTTCATTATCAAGTAACACTCTGCTCTAAAGAAGGGTGCATTTTCTTGCTTAACCCTAACCCTATACCAACTATTTCCAGGATTTACCATGTTTCAACCAAAAAATTGAAATGTGGTCTACTCGGAAACTCTGCCAGCTTTCACAGTGACAAGTACATGACTACGTCAAAAAGGCAATCCTACTAGTCTGCCATTGCTGACCGGTTGCCTCAATCTGGCTATCATGTGAGAAGCTGAGGCTTGGAACTCCAGCAGGACTTTTTTTTAGACTCTGAGTCTTAAAATAACTGAGGTGAAAGTGCTGCCTATGTAATTTCAACTGAAAATTGAAGGACTTTCAAGTCTTCTTGGATGAAGATGATAATTATGCCATGCCCCCAATCTCACAATCCTTATTGTGAACGTTGCGGGATGTTAAAGAAACAACACACTGTTCAGATATAGTGTTGGGGTCTTATAATGGAAGCATTAAGGTCAGCCTGCCTGGATTAGCTAGGGAGATTCTGAGCAAATCAGACCATAGAAACAAAATACTGCCACAAGCAAGACTGTGGATACTGGAACTTTCATGACGATACTAAGAACAAGACCTTGGTTTCCATGGAGGCCTGATTGGCTGATTAATTTTTTGGGTGGATATCCAAGGCTTTTCTTGATTTTCAGAACCAAATAAACCTTGTGGCCTCCACAATTTCTTTCCCTGTCCTCAAAATCAGGTCTACAGTAACCTGTACTGCATGAAACATTTCTTGTTCGACACTGACTACCGTGGGGTCGTTCCATAATTTATCCACACACCCCCCTCCCCCCCTCAAGGATGGCGGGTTTTTGCAATGGGGGCTTAGGGTTATTTTTCCTTCAAACAAGCTGACAAAATTTGGACCCTTCAGACAATTTTTTTTGCTGACAAAAAAATCGAGGATACAGATTTCTGCCATCGTTAGAGGGGTGTGCAGAAAAAAAATGGAACGACCCAATTGCATATGGGTGGCATTCAGTGCTGTTATGAAGAGATGTTACTAGAAATGTGGAGCGGGAGGATGGAAACAATGACCTGTGAGGCTGTGACTTGTGACCTGTGTTTCGTATCTGCCTGGAGGGAAGCATCATGCAACTAGTAAATTAAACTCACCCATATGAATGTCCTACCAACACGTTCTTCTTCTTGTGATAGCGATCAAATAAATTTAGCAAGTCATTAGATAGTTCAGAAAATGAATAATCCGCTGGATTTCTTGGGGCTGAACTTCGTCCATGTCCTAACAGATCAGGTGCTAAGACCTCATATCCAGCTTTAAAAAAGTACTCCAGCTGTTCATACCACAAATCAGCAC
>NC_090887.1:24914616-24927116 GCF_036669925.1 Montipora capricornis | reverse complement strand
GCTTCAATATAATTTGTATCATAATGTGCATCACTGGTAAAATTCATTAACAATTCCAGACGGTGATGAACAATTATGTTAGGATCCAAAAGTTTAACTTCAAGTACACGTTTTGGATTTAAAGGTCAGCTATAACTGGTGTTCAAAACTGACCTGTTGTCCCTGGAAAGCTACTGTAGACTGTAAGGGGCAGATCCAGGATTTTTCTTATGAGGGCGTGCACAACTAAGGAATGGCATAGCTGACTGGTGACATTTTTTTTGAAGAGCTGCATGCTAAATTGGGTGTGGGATCACACACAGCATTCTTAAGCCTGGATCTTTCAGGATTTTAAAGTTAGCCATAGCAGGCTCTTACATAAAAAATAAATAATCTTCTACTTGAAATGTAGGCTTACATGTAAAATTTCACCTGTCAGGTGATATTAGCAAACACACTTTTCAAAATATAGAGAAAGAAAAGAGAAGTGATTTAATATTCTAATAAAGTAGCACCTTGAGGTTTGTCACTAGCATTTTCCAATCTTATGTTACAGTGATGACTACTGTACAGATTAACTCTGGCTACTGCTGAAGATTTTGCTAATGGAGAACGCCTTGTAGGACAAAGGGTTAACAGTTTTAACTTGTTTGGAAAGTCATGCTTCTTCCATTTCAACCAAGACACCACCACAGTCTTTTGGATGCAGAAAAACGACTGGCTTACCATGAGCGCCAATCTACAAAAAAGAGAGGAAAACTATGAGATCAGTTATTCTCAAAAGAAATAGTGGTTGAGTTTTTATCCTCACAGGATTCTAATGAATCTCTGTAAAACGACAGTATACCATTCTAGCCTTTAACCCTTTAACCCCCAGTGGCCATTTAATAATACAGATTTTACTGTGTCTAGTGCTAGACAATTTTACTTGTCAATGGCCTTAAAGGGTTAAGTAAGACATTTTGTAAAAATCTAATTCTGAAATTATAATTAGTGTCCTTCCATACCATCATAATCCCATTGAATATTCTACATAATTATAATGTTATTATATAGCTAGAGCGACTTTCATATGACCTTGAAAAATAAAGTAACATAAAAACAGAACACAAACAATAATGCAAAACATTTAATTGGCTTATTGAACAAAACAAACGAGCGCAAATTTTCATTGGCTTAAAGCGAACACAGATGCAAGCAACGTCATCTCTCCATGGAACTTTCTGGAAAGTTTCCCTTTGACATCATTTGAAATGCAGTAATGTGATTTGGTGATAAAACTGTTTACTTCCCATACTAGGAGTTTCTTTCGCGGGAATAAGGAAAAGCTTTGTTTTAATCTTGCCAAAGATTGGTCCGTGAAACAAATTGCAAATGCTTTTTCAAGGTCATACAAAAGTCTATCTAATTCTGCCATTCTGGTAAATTTCCAACCTTTGGTTCTGCATTCAAGGATCTTATGTTGTGTTCCTTCAAATCTTTCATGGCAGCCTTGATGTCGTCAACCTGGAAAAAAGAGAAGTCATGATAAATTTACAAATCAGCATGTTACAAATCAAGCACATTGTTCATCTAAAGTCCATAGAAGTTGAGTGCTTTCCTCTGCAGAGTTGACTTTCTAAATCTTTTTTCGGAATTACTTACTATTTTACATCTTACCTCAATACAGATGTGATGTATACCTCCATCTGCCTTCTTCTTGAGAAATCCTTCTATAGGACTGTTGTCTCCCAAAGGGTGCAAAAGCTAATGGGTTGGAGAAAAGAAACATGCCAGTTAAGTGTCTCATGCACATTCAACTTCCTACCCCAACATTTCCTTAACAACCAAGGTAAAATTAGCCAGTATCAAAAACACCATAATACCCTTTGTTTGTCCCTCCAAAATTTTGTATAAGCATTGTTTCCAGTTCCTCTTGGGACCCTTGTGAGTCTCAAGAGAAAATAAAAACAATGCTTATGCAACATTTTGGAGGGACAAACAAAGAGTGTTATGGTACTTTTGATACTGGCTAATTGGTTCTTTTCTTTCAGGGCCTCAAGTCTAATCCTCTTTAAATGAAGTATTAATTCACTTTGAACAAGGCAATTTGGCATTTCCCATTAGTAGGTTGTTCCAGTGGGAAAACAAAGTCAAGTCTCTATCCTTCAAGGAATTTTGTTTGTTACTATAATTTTTTGTGTACCACCAAAAAAGCCTGGCTCCAGTTAGCAAGAATAGGCCACTTCAAAAATACCATAATACTCTTTGTTTGCCCTTATTATTTATTGTCTCTTGGGGCAATTATTGTAAGTCCCAAGAGAAACTGGAACTAATGCTTATGAAAACTGTTGGACCGCAATCAAAGAGTATCATGGTATTTTTTGAAAGTGGCCTATGAAATAGTTCAGGTTAACTTTTCCACTCCTTTATTTGGAGCAAATTGTTTTCCTAAATATGTCATAATGGTAAGTGCCCAAGGAAAACCATTTTTTTACTAATGAAATGAGCACACAAAACTAGTGCTCCTTGCCACCTACTGTTATTAGGTAGGTCCATTTCACCACTAAATGCAGGTTGAACATAAAATCAGCACAAAAGAATGTGATGTTATAAATTACCTCGAGTTTAGTGTTCCCAAGATTAACAAAAACAGTCGAAACTCCATGCTCTGGCAAATCCTAGACAGCACAATCATAAAAAACAAACCAGGTCCACTGGTACCTTCCAGTATTCTCTGTCTAACACCATACAATTTTACCTGTCAATGGGTGCTGGTATAGGGGTGAAAGGGTTCATGGATCAGTCATTTGTAAAACTGAATGTGATGATCAATACATGTAATAAAATCTAAAAGGGGTTTGAGAAACAATATTAAAGTAATAATTATTATTGATGTAATTCTTGCAGTTTGTATGAAAATCCTAGGAGAAAGACAAAAATAACCTGAGAATTTAACTCACCAATATATCACTAACATCTGCACCTAACACATTTTCGTACATTTTACTGGCCTTGTCTGAAAAACAAAAGCAGTAAAATGCTATGAATAAAAAGGCCATAATTTGCAGGAATACTATGAAAAAGGTGTTACAAAAGATCCAGTTAAAAAATAAATAAAACGTACCAAGATCAGGAACAGCAATGGCAACATGGTTCAATTTTCCAAGATTCCACAATTTTTCTTTTTCATTCTATGAACAAACCATGCAGAACATTGGTTTTAAAAAAATAAGAATAAAGAGGAAGAGAGAAAACAAACAGCTACTACTAATGATCCAACAAATGGCAGTGTTGAATAAAGAACTGAAATTAAATCACCATCAAATGATTGAAAGCAAGAAAAAGGAATTATCTGCATTAACCCAAAGACGGAGTCACCAAAAGTACTATGATTCTCAGTTGAGTACGACACTAGGGAAGTTTGGTGACAATGTTTCAATGTTAAAGTTACCATGTTGTCAAGGGCAACTTTCTTCCTTTCCAAGGGTAACTTTTTGGGTTTTGACACCATTTAACTGGCAATGGTCACCACTTGGATTCAACTGTTACACTGTAGATTTTGCGGCGGGTCTAATTTGCAGGTCGCAGGTCGTGGGTTGCAGGTCATTGTTTCACCAATACAGAAAGTATCCTAAACATTCTTAAAACCTAACCTTAGGCCTAATTACCCCTAATCAAAAGTTTTTTGGGCTAAGGTTAGCTTTTAAGAATGTTTAGGATACTTTCTGTATTGGTGAAACAATGACCTGCAACCCGCGACCTGCGACCTGCAAATTAGACCCTCCATAGATTTTGGCGGGCTTCAACACTCAAGACGTCAAGGCCCTAAAAGTTAATACTCCTGGAAACGAAGCAAGTTGCCCTTGACAACATGGGAACTCAAATGTTAAAACTTTGTCGTGAAACTTCCTAGTTGCATACTCAACTGAGAATCACAGTGTGTCTTTGGTTTCATTCCAATTTTGAGGTGGAGTCGAGGACAAATTACCTTTCATTAAGTTCTAGCTTCCATTCCCCCGACACATACTTTATTTTCATTTTTAATGCAGATATTTTAGTTATACCACTTACTCATGTTGCCACAATGCTGGAAAAAACAAGGTTTAGTACTTAAAGGGCCCAAACGGAAGCGGTTTTGGAACAGGGGTTTGAAATTTTCCGCCTATTCTCAAAACCAATGAGATTGCAGAGATTGCAGAGATTTGGAAATTTTGATCGCGTGCAGAGAATAACTTTAATTAATGGCATAGATAATACATGCTAGCTCGCATGCATGTGAAAATTGACACAAATTTCGTTCTTTCTCTATTAATTTTTCCATTATTGTATTAAAATACATAAACAACGCCTAACATGTAGTATTTTTTTGCAATCATGACATGCCACCCAGGTCAAAGGCAAAAAATCGCACTAACCTTAAAACTCACTGATGACATCGAAGTCCTTAGTCCATTGTTAACCTGTTGTTATTAATGAATCAGTCAAAACAATTTTTAAAATTGAAATAATCTAGTACTTAAAAAAACTACCAACCTACCTGAATATTATAAACCGCTCTCTGAGCAAGCAGTAAAACACCTGAACGTCGCAGTACCGAACTGAACATTTTTGAAAGAACATCAACTCCGTGGAGGACTGGTAACAAATACCGTCTCACACCGTCGCGTCGGGGACAGGGAGTCGGGGGATGTCCCTTCAGAACTGCAGTCCGGGAAATGGCTAAGTGACCGCTTATAACAGGGTGCCCGCCTAATACATAGGCCCTGCCAGGGTAAACCCCGACAAGCGACATGGCCCAAAAGAGGTAGCGATAGCACATAAAATGAAATCCTCAGGCGAATGTCATCCTTTTCCTGCAAAATTCCGACAGCGACGTTAAGGTCGAGAATTAGCGACAAAGAAATAAAAAAGGAACGGTGGTTTGGTTTCACACAATTTTTCTTTTCGTCCACAAAAATGACTGGAAAGCATTAGAATGGACTATTAAGCAGTGAAAATGTCCTTTTCAGTGCAGACGTGGGACGAAATTAAAGCCGATTTGATATCAGAAAAAGCCAAGTTTTCTTGCCCGTGATTAAAGAATTGCACAATCAGCAACTTTGAGGGAGGCTCCAGCACTTGGGTAAGTAGCCTGACTTCTGGCTGTTATACACAATTGTGGTCTCATTTACAAAGAAGCCCTTCAAGATAATACTGCCAAACAATAATAATAATAATAATATGAATAATAATAATAATAATATAATAACAACAATAATAATAATAATTAGTAGTTATCATGTAACTACTCTTGTAAAGGCTCGGGAAAACAGCTTCAACATTTGACAAGAGAATCCTGATAGTTGCTACCGTAGTTGGTTTCCTCAGATATCGTGTTATTCTGGACAAATTTGCTAACTTTGAATACCCTCGATAAACGGCAATCTTGCACCAGAATTTCAACCCAACTTTGGCCGACTCTTATCGGCAATGAATGCATTCAATCGCTCTAAAAACACATATAATACCGACAAAGATGCCCTGGGAACGAGGTTGTTGTTCAATTTTGTTGAAGCTGTTTGGCAGGACATAAAGCCTTTTATTTAAGTAATTGTTTAGTGATCGTAGTAAAATACCTTTTATTCATAGATTTTTTAGCAAAATTTGAAGATAAGTAGTGTAATTGCGAAGATCTTAGAGGTTGCGAAATACTCCGGTGATCTTCAACAATTACAGGGTTAGCTGACTTGGTGTGAGGCAATAGACAAATTGAACTCCACTGATAGGCAATATGTACACCAGATTTAATCAAAATTAAAAAAAATTCAGTTCCTTGAGTTGCAAAGTAACGACAAATTGTAGAATCGTCGATAATCTTACGATGTAACAGTAGTAGTAGCGGTGAGTAGCGGTGATGGTGGTAGTGGTAGATGTAGATGTAGATGAGGGATTGAATTCGGTCGACGACTCACACCAAAAGATAGCTTGATAGGATATCCATTGATAGATAGCAAGTAGCAGATTCTACGATCGCTGAACAATAATAGCTGAATATAGACTACCATAAGAGTACGTAATTTCATAATAATGCGTACGTGGATAAAACTAAGGTGTTCAGTCCAAAAACGCGCGCTCTACAGTTTTCTAAACTCCCTCGCGGAACATGTAGTAGCTATCGATAAACATGAAACTGGGGTGCAGGGATGGCGCAGTGTTGAGAGCACTCGCCTCCCACCAATGTGCCCGGGTTCGATTCCCAGATCCGGCGTCATATGTGGGTTGAGTTTGTTTGTTCTCTATTCTGCACCGAGAGATTTTCTCCGGATACTCCGGTTTCCCCTCTCCTCAAAAACCAACATTTGACTTGACTTGCGTTAATATTCGTTAATATTCGTACAGTTTACAGTGTCTCCAATTAGTGCTCCAGCGCTAGTACGACTAGACACTTCAATAAAGTTCCTTTCCTTTATCGAAGCACGTTTGTCCCTTAAGATACTATTTATATTCACTATGGCGTTTCAAAACTAACAAGTAGCTCTGTCTTATTTCAAGTTTTCCTAGTTTCACGGCTCACTGGAAGAAACATGCACGCTGACTTCAACAATATTATTAAGATGGAGTCAAGAAGCTAGTAACAAATCTAGGTGAAACTCAAAAGGAATCAAGTTTAATTGGATAACAGTTTAAATGCATGAGTCATTGAATAACGGAATAGGTAGATAGCGGGCAGACACTAGAGTCACACGGCTGTTTCTGTCCCAGACAAAGCTCCTGAATTCTCTAACTCTCCCTCTTGAAACATCTGACTTTTCACAAGTTTAACTACTTGATTACGGTCTCTCCAGTCCAGCCAACATCTGTGGTGAAATCTTACTGTTACTATCAACCAAAACCCGAATATACACAACAGAAACACACTCAGTGAAACTAGCCCCGCGCCAGTCCATCTGTCCGTGATGAAAAAGTAGTACCAGGCTCCTTGAGCGCATAGGTATGAGCTTGCTATCACTAATGGACTGAGAATCAGGAAGCAGACGAAGTCCCCACAGAGAAAACGACGCTCACGACGTCCTTGGCCTCGAGTAACCCACTAAAATAAGAAAGAAGTTGTCAAGGTTAATCATATAACGTTTTCAAAGATCACCAAGGACAAGTTTCAGGAGCTCAAGCATCAAACAGAGCCTCTATCTCCACTAATTCCTTGAGTCAACCCTTTCCCGAATAAATTTATTTTTAGGAACAGGTTTTTCTTGCGAAAGTTTTCATGTTTCCCTTGGCACTGAGATAGCTCTGTTTTAATTGGCTTTTACAACAGTGGGCTTGGTGAATCTCCCACGGGAAGGGTTGCCATTGAAAAAAGAGGCTCTCCTTTATGAAGTCCTGCAAGTTTTTTGATTTTATTAGCTTGCTGAATCGCGTTCACTATCTGCCGACTCACAAAGAAAACTTGCTTTTCTTTGTTCTTTAAGTATTGATAGTGAAAGAAAGGTGGCCGAACACAGTTTTCGCGCGCGCTCTTGCTAACGCAATGCAGCGCGCGCGCAAGGATTGCGAAAAAGATAAACATGGCTTCAATACAGCAATCATTTTATTTGCTCAATGTTTCCGCTATCTGTACTATTTTTCGTCATAACTGAACAAAGTCTTTTATGAGAAATGTATGTTAGAAAAGTTAACGATGCAATGAATCCCGCAATTCGCAGATATTTCTTTGTTATTGAAAAAGAACCCAGCTAAATGCAGCGCATGCGTACTGTTAAAAATTGCGATTGAATGCGAAATAGCTTTCTCGGAAATACGCCTATTTCTCGAGAACCACTTGTTAGAATTTAACGAAAATTGGCACGAAAATACTTAAAGAAATAAGTAACTGGAATATTGAAAAAAATTTGAACTTTAACAAAGGAAATTCTAGATTTTCTAGTGAACCTTCAACCAGGGATGATTAAAGATCTCTCTGTCAAATTGCTATTGAAATAGTGTTGACTTTTGAGCATCGTTACCAGCTTGTTGCATGCAAATTATAAAGAAAATCTAATGACCAGATTTTCTGCAAATAAATATAACCGACTTTAAAGTCCTCTTTATATTTATTCATGTTGCCATGGCAACGGTATAGACGTCATCTAACTATCAAAAAACCGAAGTTCGTGTTGTTAACTTGCTTGCTACCATTTTTGGCGACCAAAGTATCAAGGGTTTTAGAAAAAAAAAGGTAAATGAAACATAGGTATCATGAAACTGTGTTCAGCCACGTTAAGTTGTCTTTAACCAGGGTACCCAGCAAGATCATGCTCGCTGTGAGCTCTCCATCTGCAAATGCGGAAGTGTTAACTTTCACCCTAATCTTCAGCGTTTAAGCACATTACGCAAGTGTAAGGCGATAGCTTTTCACACGCGATAATGTTCACTCGGTCTAAATTAAATAGGCCATTTCCGAGTTCATGTCTGCCTCCTCTTCTAAGCGAGTCTAAGTGCGAAGTTTTTGTGATGTAATTAGTTCTACTTTACATATGAATGAAAACTAATTTTCATAACAAGAACTTCGCACTTAGACTCGCTTTGAAGAGGAGGCAGGCATGAACTCGGAAATTGCCTACTCATTCGACCTCACCTGTTCAATATTCGGCGTCGATGGCACACGTGACTAAATGCGCTGAAAACGCCACTGCACACTGGGGCAATTTGCTTACGCCAACAGTCGCGAATGAACTTTGCTAAGCTGATAGCTCAAGTATGCTCCAGGCTTAAGGGAGACTCAAGCTGACCCTTGGGATATATGAATTTCAATCATTTTGGACGAAAAGGAAGGCAGATTCCACAAGACACATAGCAGGCGCGCTTGTCAAAATGTCAGTTAGTGTCCATAACAAGGAGCCCATAACGAGGGCTCCTGTCATACATAATACAGTAATGTCGCGCTTCCCTTTGTTGATAGGAAGCCATTTTGTTGAATTTTGCCGAAGACAAGCCACGACCCAAACACTCCTTCTCTTTTCATCTCTGGTTGTTACCAGTTCGGAGTTAAAGGGAGGGAATGAAATGCAATGAATTTGTCTCTTTATTGTTTTGAGGAACGAACCTACGTACCTCTTTAAGGGATCTCGGGATCCTGGTTGTACGATATCTATAACCACATATTTCGCAAGAGTTTTTATTAGCCTTTGAGAGCCATTCCTCCAGACAGTGAACATGGCATTTCCCAAGCGTTCCTGAACAGTGACAGGGGCTAACTAATGACTCATTGATTGTTTCGTCTCTACAAATACGGCATGTGTTTAAGAGATCGTCAGACGAGAGGGATTTGACATCCAGATGAAAATCCTGAAGGACAAAATGAACAAAACAGTAAATGTGATCTTAGATTAACTCTGATAGTCCAATAATTTTGAAATGTATTGTGATGTAAAATTAGTTATTTCTCGAAAATTTTAGCCGCCTAGTTTTGTAAAAAAAAATCGCTCAAACGAGTGAATCTTCTATTTGTAGTGGGAGTTGTCGTCGCTGCGACCAAAGTCTATGTCATGTGTTACAGTCAAGCTGTCAGTCGGATGCAAGGAAGGCCATTGGTTGCTATACCTGTGAGAAAGCAGGGGCTGGTAGTGTTACGCTTAAGAGCTGTAACACTTGCTTCTTCGGTTATTTTTGTTCCTCCATAGTTTCCTTTTGCGATTATCAATTCGAAGAAAGTAAAATTAGCTTTTTCAAATTATTGAAACCGATTCAGGTACAGAGGTCTAGAAGACCTAAACAGCAACAAATTCCATTATTATTAACTCCAGAGTTGTTTTGAATGTTTAAGATATACTTACAGGCGAATGATTTGTCTCGATCGGGGATACCCTCTTCTCTACTGCAGGAACTATATGCCGTTTTTCCAGTATTGGTTCTGTATCTGCCATACTGCAAGTTTATTACTGCCGTTTAATTTCTATAGATCTTTTTGATGTGTAGCTGATTCCTGTCATTTATTTATTTCCTATTGTTTATTTGTTTATTTGGATTATTACGTCACATTGATTTCCAATGCCTTTTAATAATAGGTAATTGCAAGGTAAGGAAAGAGCCTCGGCTTCAATGGCCAGGAAACAAGTTTTTCAATTATTGATCATTTGTTCAATCTGTGACGTGAATCAAGACCAAGAGATTCGAAATGTTATAATTAGGTATTATCTTAATGACGTCAAGCCAATTGTAACATAGACAGCAGAGCATTCAAAGGTATTTTTTGCGCGGTGTACGAATATGCGGGGCCGAGAAGCAGATGTTAAAAAGTGTTATTGAAATCCAAAAGAAAATTGGGGTTAACCACGCATTTTTCAAAGATAATAGACGCTCTCACGGTTTTTACCGCCATCTTGTCTGGGGGCAAACATGGCTAAATTTGCAGTAAATGTATGGGATTTTGGCCGAATTTGAGCCGGTGTAGCGCCGCTATAAAAAAAAGGGACAGATTTCCAACTTTTGCCACTACTTTCAATAGTTTTATTGATATAATTCATTCAACAGAAAATAAGGTCATTAAGAAATGTATGACGTCCTTAAATTCGAATAATAAATCTTCTCATGTTGCTTCTAATTTCGCGGCAATTTGCCGTGATGATTCTGGAAGGGTTTGTACGGAATCTTAAAAATTCGTTCATGGTCGTTGTAGCCTTAATCCGTTTCATATTTCATGAAAATAATCTCAGAATAAATATCTTGAAAGACACTATATCTGTGGAAATCTGTCTCTTTTTAGCGGCGCTACAGCGGTTCAAAGTCGGCCAAAATCCCATACATTTACTGTAAATTTTGCTGTGTTCGCCCCCCAACTAAGATGGCGCCAAAAACCGGGGAAGAATCTGTTGATCAACAACATTTGTAAAAAGCTTTAAAATAAAATGCAATGTATGGCGTTCTTTTCCAAATTGAATCTTAAATAAATACATTTTCTTTTTGGATACCAAGATCACTTGCTAATATCCC
This sequence comes from Montipora capricornis, assembly GCF_036669925.1. Classification (NCBI taxonomy): domain Eukaryota; kingdom Metazoa; phylum Cnidaria; class Anthozoa; order Scleractinia; family Acroporidae; genus Montipora; species Montipora capricornis. The sequence goes on along the minus strand of NC_090887.1, from coordinate 24,916,208 downwards.
TGTATCAGTAAGCACTACCCATAGGAAACCCGAGCTTAGCTAAGCCTAACCCTAACCAAATCCACACAAATCCAAATCTTCCTTGCACGGGTGGATCTAGCTTTGTCCAGTTACCTCATTTTTCTTGAAGTTGGTACGAACAGTGCTATTGAGGTCCGAGAATTTGATTTTGTCGTCCGAGTTGATGAAGGTCTAATTGCTAACGTGAAAACATTGAACGGCTGACGTTTGGAGGGTTATCCCTTCGTGAGAGAAAAGTGCTATTCACGTTAGTGACGGCGTACAATTGGGACGTTTTCAACCAACCTCTAGGAACACCAACAACAATAGATAAATGTACGACTTCTGGTGGACGAACAAAAGAAGCTAATGAGAGATCTTTTGTTTTCGTCCACCATGGTCACGTGAAAACCTCCTATTGCCAAGTAATGGGCCATTTCCGAGTTCATGTCTGCCTCCTCTTCAAAGCGAGTCTAAGTGCGAAACTTTTGTAATGGTAACGAGTTCTACTTTACATATGAATGAAAACTAATTTTCACAACAAAAACTTCGCACTTAGAGAAGAGAAGGCAGACATCAACTCGGAAATGGCCTATTCATTTTTGACCGTACTTATCAGGGTCGGCCAGAGGGGGTAGTGGTATACCAGTATACCCGAAAAAATTCGCCAAAATACCCAAAATTAATGGAAGCATTATATACTCTATACCTGAAATTCAAAGAAAGTGATATACCGAATACCCGTATTTAAGCTGCAATATACCGTATACTCGATTTAAAAAGCCCCTGTATACCGTATACCCCAAAATCCTGGCCGACCCTCACTTATTAAAGTTTGACCGACCTAGACACTCTTTCAAGACGCTGGACTGTCTTAATTAGCAGTGGCTTTTGTTTGTGAAGGAAGTGTGCGTCACACGAAAAGTCACACTTTTAAAATATTCCTGCGTAAGTTTTAGGGAGACAAGATATGAAATTGCCCTTCTGCACGAAAAAGTGAACGTTTTATTTTCTGAATGTACGGAATTCCCATGTTAAACAGGACATATTTTACAGTTAAAAATGAAAATAAATCTAATGTGGAAAAAGGCGTAGTTAAAAATAAATCAATTGAAATCGGACGGTCGGCATTTTGCGAGAAAATTCGGGCTGGGATTGAACGCGCCCGAGGGCAACAAAGAAAGCAAAACACAAATTTACAAATATTTACACAGTGTTAAATTGTATTAAATTAGTCAGTTCTTCGAGGCTAAAGTCTTTTTCTTTGGTTTTCCCTCTACAGTTTTTTTGGGCTTCAAAGCTTTTGTGGAGTCCTTAGCAGTTTTACCGGTTTTTGGTTTCTTTCCAGGAGACGACTTCCTGCTATTCGTTGCTTTGGCAGGCGGCTTTTTTGATTTCTTCTCTCCCGCAATTTCACTACCCTTATCGGGCTGTTTACCTTTGGTTTTTTTCGATGTCGAATTTTTGCTCTTTGTTGAAGAGTCCTCAGTACTTTTCGCCGATTTACTTGCGCTGCTTTTCTTTGTTTTCTTCTTAGTATCCTTTCCTTCGTTTACCGAGCTCTTTAGGCTTTTGGGTTTAGAGGTTTTCTT
>NC_090887.1:24897116-24909616 GCF_036669925.1 Montipora capricornis | reverse complement strand
TCTCTGGTTACTGTTTTAATGTTGTTCTTGGTAATCTTATTAAAGATTACTGGAACAGGTGCATTTATTATTATACAACTGTTGTGACTTAAATGTTTTCCTTTGTTGAAGAAATCTCTAAGGTGAAAGACTCCTCACTTGATGGGCTGAAGCTTTGTCTCCACATATTTGATTACTGTGCACTAACAATTTTTGTGTTGGAGATAATTCTCAAGTGGATTGATGGATTTTGGACATTTTGGAACAATGGCTGGAATATCTTTGACTTTCTTGTCACTGTTATGGTAAGTTAATGTAAAGGAAATCCCCTTCAGGCATTCAACTGGTCCCTGTATTAGCCTTTCAGTTTTTTTGTGTGTATCATCCAGACAGCCATTTAATGAGTCAGTGAGTTGCACAGTCAAATGTCTATCTGGATCATCAAAAAGTCACACCAAGTCAGAAAATAGGTTTAGCCATGCAAGAGCCATTCAAGGGACCATCCCAGGCCATGTTTTCACTAACTTTGTTTCATTTCAGTCATTTGTACCAGAGTTTATTGAGCTTTTGTCTGGTAAAAACACTGCAGAACTGGCTGTTATTGCTGAAAACTTAAGAGTGTTCAGAATATTACGATCACTGAAGATGGTGAGCACAAATTTGCCCTTTATGATCGACAAGTTTATGCATTTAATTAAAACAGTTTAAAAGAACAAAATTAATAATTGCATCAACTATTTCCATTTCAGGTCTCAAGATTTGCCCAGCTAAGGATCATTGTTTTGACAATTCTCAAAGCATTTAAGGTAAATAAAATAAATGTCAGTTACATTCAACCTGGACTTTACCAACAAATTATAAATGAATGATTGAACAAAAATGAAAATTATTTCATCCTTTCTAGTCAATGGCATTTATCCTTATTTTGCTGATGACACTTATGTATATTTTTGCTGTGGCTGGAACTGTCATGTTTGCCTCGTACTCAAAGTCTGACAGAACTGACCTCAAGTACAAGCAGAGCTTCAGGTTTGATGCTGACTTTGAAAAGATGGTACCTTTTTAGAAATATACGCTTTTATCTCTCTAGGCTAATTTTCATTAACACATGCAACTTACAAACTATTGTTAGGATCATTAGCTCATTTTGTTCAAACAAAATATCCTGCTATTGTGTGTGTTGTTTGGGCTTATGCTGGTACATGTCACTAAATAAAACCATTTGTAAGAGACTTGTGAGCAGTGCTCAAAATTAAAAAAAATTCCAGGTTGTCCCTGTTTCAAAAGCTGGGCAACTAAACCCGTAAATTTGATTGCCCGATAAATGTTTGGTTGCCCATTAGGAAACCCCCAACAATTAAATACATGCATATTGAGATGCAATCACATGGTGTTGGAGCTTGAGTATCTCATAGTTTTAAGTGTGTGCCTGTTTGGGTCTGGGTTTACGTTTTAGCATTTTCAAAATCCATCGCCAGCTAAATGTTCATGTCATTGTCTCTTGAATTTTCCAGTCGACCATATTTTGTCGGCGTTTCTAAAACAAGGGTAAGGGTAAGACCAAGGGTGAGGGTAAGGGTAAGGATACAAATACAGAAAGTATCCTAAACATGCATAAAAGCTAACCTTAGGCCTAAAAACTTTTGTTTAGGCCTAAGGTTAGCTTTTATGCATGTTTAGGATACTTTTTGTATTTGTATCCTTACCCTTACCCTCGTTTTAGAAACGCCGAACTTTTGTAAAAGCCAGATATTCAAAACACAGGAAAATGCTCAACTTCAGCAAATTCATTATGGTTAACTTCACACTACCATGGTAATTTGACAAATTATAGAAAAACGAAGAGCTTAAGTAATTCATTTTCTATTTTTGGCTGGGTTGTCCGTTGTCTTTTCTTTGGGTAACCAACCTTTTCATTTCATCAAAATTTAGTCGCCTGGTAAACCTTTTGGTTGTCTGGGACAACCACTAATTTTGAGCACTGCTTGTGAGCAGTGATTAATAATGACATGAATAAGGATACTTGAATAATTTTTCACTTCAATCCTGGATTAGCCGCAGAAACATTTACTAAGTATTATCACTGACAGTAGTTTCACTTTATGCTTTATGAGCACTGTAAACAATCTGATTTATTGATGCAAGTAATATTGATACAAATTATCCACGGCAATGTTTCAGCACACTTGGTAATGCTCTTGTGACTCTGTTTCAACTTTTTACACTGGATCACTGGTACGACATACTCAGAGATCTGACCAAGGTGTCTGATTCCATCACAGTCAGGGTTTACATCATCTTATGGCTTTGCATTGGAGCTTTCATCTTCAGGAACATCTTTGTTGGCATAATGGGTCAGTGCATGTGTGGCTTTAACTAATGATTCCTTTATTTGCTCATAAATTAAAAAGAAGGACAAAGGAGTAGGGTTTAGGACTTAACTATTAGTTTGCAACAGAGAAAAGGTCCAAAGTCACTTTCATTCAGGGCATTTGGTGGCCCGTAAAGGAGACCAGGAGATTCGTTCAGTAACTGACCGAGACACTCCCGGATAATCTGGGAGATTTGACATATACATATTACAGGTGTCAATTCTGGGAGCTTCCAGTATATTTAAAGTTTGGACACTGTAACACTGCGGTATACAGATCTCCTATGAAGGAGACACAGAAGAAAGGCCATTTAATAAAATAATTAAAGTTATTGCCCTGCTAAGCTGCTCAGACTCAGAGGGTGTAAAGTGCAGGTTGCAAGTTGCAGGTTAGGGTTTCAGGTCATTGTTTTACTATAACTGAAACAACCCAAACCTTAACAAAAATGGTAACCTTAGGGTAACATTGTTTTTTTAGGCCTAATGTTGGCATTAGTAAAGTTTTGGGTTGTTTCAGCTATGGTGAAACAGTGACCTGCAACTCTAACCTGCAATTTGCACTTTACACCCTCCAGCTCAGGCTGATACTATTGAAATGGTGCATTCTCAGAAATTGTAATGGAGGAGATGGTTAAATGCTAACCCTGGTAAATAAATGAAGAAATTAAAACAATCTCCAATTAAAGTAATTAATGCCTAGGGAAAGGCCTGAATACTTTATAAAATAACATAAGTGTTCCTTAAAAAACCTTTCCCTACCTGAAAGGGACACTTGTAGATTTAACTCTGGCTAATGCCAGACACTTTTACTTTCCAATTGGGAGGGCTGTAGGTAGGAATGGGTTAGCAACATCTAGGTCCACCTTAAAACTCTAAGCCCTCCCTATCTGAGAATGAGAATAAAAGATTTAAAATTATACCATTGATTACTCTGTAATAAAATGCTGTATTTTTCACATTCTTTTTGGCTTGCACCAAAGTGATGAATTTTCAGACAATTCGTGATGACTTTAATCAACAAGTTAAGGAACAGACTGAGGCCTTGGAGGCAGAGCAGATGAGGGCTCATTTGACAGAAGAAATGGAACGACAAGACAGGGTGTATTCAAAGGCAAGGTATAATAATTTCTGTCCTGGTAATAAGACAATGTACAGTTGACAGATGACAAAATAATATTTATAACCCCAGCAAATGAGATGAAGATATCATAGTTTAATGTGCTTGCTCAACCAGTCTCCTCCTATAGCTCAGTAGTAGAGCATCAAAACTAGCAAGTTTCACTCCTGCAATGGAGCAATCAGAAATTTTCTGAGTATCCACAAGTCACCATTACCGGTAAAAGACATCTCTTCATTTCATTTACTAGGGTTAACATGTTACCTGCTTCAAAACAATACAACATGGAAGTAATTTTTCTCATAAAACAAGGCTGTTGCCTAACAGGAGCCTGGTAGCCTGGGGCTCCCAAAGAATAGCTCTGGGCGCCTTAATTTTTCACAGCAACACCTTTCACTTCATATGTTGGGCTCCTAAGTTCTCAGCGTTTAGCTCTGAGGGCCCCTTTAAAATTTTCTCAGGCAGCAGCCTTGTTAAAATGTGAATTCTGTTGATGCTTACATAAACTTTGAAATGACGTTAGCGTATATTTAATTCATCATAAACTGTTAATTTGGCTGTATGATTTTTTTGGTTTGTATCTTCATTCTTGAACTTGAGTTAGTCGTACTAATTTGATGTTACAATCACAGATCACAATATGTAGTGAATTGACCACACCCCTCAAGAGTTTTTTTCAGGATGAACAAAACCTATTATCAAAATTAAAAACAACAAATCCTCAAAAGGAACCTGATTGGAGGGAGGCAGACCAGTTGGCTATTAACTAGAAAAGTAGTCAGAGAGGTTATTGAAACTGACCACTCACCCACCTTCCTCAAAAAATCATGATAACCAGTCATTAGTTTTATTGTTATTGGATTGTTATCTCTGCAGAACTGACTGGCTTTAGTAAGTGCTGCCTTGAATGTCTTGAGATAATTAAGTTGAAAAGAACTATTTCATTCAGTTATCTATGCTACACAGACGAAGCAGTAGTGTTGGTGCTGAACTGTTCCAAGAACGTGGTGAAGTTGGCAAGTGTGTGCAAGTGATGGGTGCATTGACAGAAAAAGAAGAGAGTGATGAACAACCAAAAAATGAAAATTGTGGTGAAAAAGACAAGACTACATCAGATTTGGAAGACAAACAAACATCTGATGGAAACAATACAGATCCTCTTGCTGCCTTGGGAGACAAACTAGCTAAACTTAGGTAACATAGGTATTCAAGATGATTAAAGGTACCAGTTGAGTACATTATAGATAATTTCTTGAACCACAGAAAAGTATGGGGAGTTGGTATCTGTTTTTTTGATAAATATTTTCAAAATCACTTCCATTTCAAGGTCAATGGCAATTTGTTTTAAATGACATAATACCAGAAACCCATAAGGGTTGAAACGTGTAATGCGCAATCACAGCTTCCGAATATTCAGTGCGAACTGATTGGTTGAATGTTTCAGTGCTAAGTACCATATTTGGAAACCCCTTGCTCTTGTTGTTCCAAATATGGTACTTAGCAAATTGAATATTCAGAAGCTTGTTTCCCAGCACACAAGGGGCCGTTACATGTTTCAACCCTCATGGGTTCTGATAATACCTCATATGATGCTTCTTACATGTATAGAAATGTGCAATCACCTAGAGACTCAGTAGCAAACAATGACTTGAGTATGTTGTTTTCTGAAGGGAGACACGGCACCAGAGCACAGAATATGAAACTACTGAACAGCTCCCAAAACCAGAAACACAAGGAGATTTTGCACATGACAAAGCCAAGGAATTAACTAATGGTCAGTTGCTGAGAATGTACCGACCGGTACTACATCCCCTTGCTGGAAAGAAATGCAAAGATAGGTTTTTAACACTCTCTCATGACCTTCCCAAATTCCAAAATTGCCCTTTTATTTCTATTGTTTTTATTTTAAAAAATCATGTTTGTCAAACCAAGACTGCAATGATTTCTTTTAGAGTGGATCACCATTGTTCAAGCAAATCTTGTTCATCTGAAGAATCACCCAGTTGAAACACTCTGGCCAAGAGACAAATTGTTCAGGTGGGTAAACAGAACCAGAGATACAAATTTTTATGTTACACAGGAGCAAAAAAAACATCAGTCTCCCCTTTAAATTACACAGTTTCAATTGAATCACTAACTGTACATGCAAACTTTTGATTACAATGAGCAGGACAGTACCAAAGAATCATAATTTTGTCCTATTAGGTATTTTCAGCTCATGGAGTCCTGGCAGGAAAATTTGGCTGAAAGGCAACAACTACTGCACTTGGCTGGTGAGATTGGTTTATCTTAATATTTGAGATACTAAATTATTGCGGAGAAAAGATTGGCTCACCCACAGTAAAAAAATCCCAGAACGCCCATGCATCAGCAACAAATTGAAGGAAACATGTTACTCACATAGAAGCAAGGAAACAGTTGCCAGGTTCTCACACTGACATAAGCCTAACAAACAGGGAGACATTCTACAACAGGCTCAAATATATGATTTTTTTTTTATGGAACAAAGCTAAGTAGGCTCTGCCTGCAAAGGGAATTTCTTTTCTTTGAAATAAAGCCATGATATGTTGACTGAAATATTGAGCAGAGCCTCTCCATCAAATATCTACCATAAAATTTAGAGTAAATGCCAAATAGTTTTGCAGCATTTCCCAATTCCAAGACATTGGCTTTTTTTCTCTTCACAGTTCAAGCACTACTAAGGCTTCACGACACTTGATCAAGCTATGTGCTGGAAAATTAAATTGATGTTCCTTTTTGTCTGGATGTTTGCCAATTGAAATGAACTTTTCGTTCCAAGACATTTTTTTATTGTAATCATTGCTAAGAAACAGAAAAAGAAATTTTCTTATATTCCCTATAACACCAGCCCAGTCAAAATGTTTTTGAGTCGTAGGCAAGCTGGCTATAGTAATAGGCAGCAGCAAAGGGCAAAGGATTTGCATGGTAGGGGGGGTCCGGGGGCAACCTCGTCCTGAATACAAATCTGACAAGTGTGAAGTAAGCGGCAGAAATTTCGTTTAAGGCGGCCAAATTGCCGACTGCCGTCACATTTTGACTGGGCTGAACACCTCCAAAACCACTTGAGCAGAATGTCATGATATAAGAAATAGTTAACATTAGTTGATCAGAAAGAATAAGAAATTACTCATTAATATTATTATATTGAGCTTTATTGAAATTAAAAGTAAATGTTAATATTGACAATAAGGATTCATAATAAGGACATAATTATGTTAGCGATTCTTTTTTGTCCTCAGTTGTGGAGTAGGGTTTGTTGTGGGTGCATGCACACTGGCAGCAATTTTGTTGATGTAGTATATGGCAACCAAAGAAAACAAGAAACTGCGAAAACAAAAAGAAACAAACATGGGTTAGTGCAGAAATTAAATCAATTACATGGCTAAAAAGAGGTTAGCAGCAAGAATGTTTATCAGTGTCTTGTTATCTTACCAAAAATGGTTACTGAAAGTGAGCCACAAAACATACTCTTACACCAATGATCCCTTAAGCAGGCCATAAACATGACATGCATACCCTGGTGAAAATCTTCAAAGGATCTTTAAGGATCTTCAAAGATCGTCATAAAGATCTTCAAGGATCCTAATAAAGATCTTAGAAAAGATCTTCAAAATTCCTTGCAAAGATCCTCAAGGATCTCGGCCAAGATCCTTAAAGATCCTCAAGGATCTTGCCAAGATCCTTGAGGATCCTCAAGAATCTTGCCAAAGATCCTTGAGGATCTTTAAGGATCTTCAAGGATTTTAAAAGATCTTTTGAGGATCTTGTTAAGATCTTTGTGGATCTTCCCTGAATGTTACCAAGGAATTAAAAAAAAATCCTCAAGGATCTTTATTATTTTAAAAGATCCTTTGAGGATCTTTTTAAGATCTTTGTAGATCTTTATGAATCTTACCAAAGATCTGTAAGGATCTTCAATAATCTTACCAAAGATCTTCAAAGATCCTAATCTATCCTTGAGGATCTTGTCAAGATCTTTGTGATTATTTTGGGTATATTCAGTATTCTTACCAATGATCTTCAAGGATGTTTGTGGCTCCATTAAAGAACCAAGATTACTGCCAATTATGGCTTTGATTCACCTCACGGTTAAGATAAGTGCCAGGATGTCATATGGAAAATCTGAAACATGCTAATTTAAAGTGAATTTGGAAATGGCCAATTCCTATTAACTACCGTGAACAACAACAACAACAACAACAATATGGCACAAACATCATTTAAACTTTCTTTATTTGCATAGATGTGTTTGTCAAAATCATAAAAAAAATGGAGATTAAGGATACAATAATGTAGGGCTGGAAACAAAAACCTAGTAAGTGACAATTTTTGGTCAATTTTTAGTTTTGCACAAAACTAGCCTAAATAGACCTTTTTCTCTTGTACATTTTGTTTTCCCAATACAAATCATGTGATAATACTCAGGAGGATTAGTCCTTGTTTTGCTCATTAAAAAGAGTGCATGCAAGCATGAATATGTCTGCCTCATCATCAATCCAATTTTGATCGGGGTTTATCCCCGTAAACGGGGCTGGCTGGATTTACATACAAAAGAAAAAAGAAAGGACCAATTAACCTCCTGAGTATTATGACATAATCTGTATTGGGAAAACAAAATGTACAAGCAAAAACGGTCTATTTTGCAAGTTGACTGGAAATGAACTTACATTGCCCTGGTATTGTTTTTATCCGATTTGAGCTTTTTTTCGAGAAATAAACTATGCAAAAATACTATTGGCTTCGCATTTGAAAGCAACGGAATCAGCAAAGCAACACCTACCTTTCATTGTTTGATTAAAATTTAATAGCACAAGCTTTATGCAACTGTATGCGTCGGTAGCTCATCCGAATGATGCGCACAGTGAGGTACACAGCAGCTTGGTGGTTTGAGCCACCGATCAGACTTATTATTTTTCTTTTGTTTGCACAGAGATGTTTCTCTCGTTTTTCTTTTCTTGATTTTCTCTGCGATTTTATCGATCTTTGTTAAATTTAAGTTACATGAGACATGCACAAAAAATTAAATAAATAACTCTGATCAGTGGCTCAAACCACCGACCTGTCGTGTACTTTGCTGTGCATATCATTCAGTTGAGCTATTGACACACAGTTATGTTAGTTTATAAATGCCATTAAATTTTAATGGAACAATGAAAGGTAAGTGCCGCTTCTCTGATTCCATTGTTTTCAAACATGAAGCCAATGGTATTTTTGCATAGCTTATTTCTTGAAAATAAAGCTCAAATTGCATAAAAAATTACCAGAGCAATGTTCTTAAGTTCATTTCCAGTCAACCTGCAAAATTTGGGCTAGTTTTTGAGCACTAAAAGTTGGCCAAACATTGTCACTTACTAGGTTTTTGCTTCCAGACCTTCTATTACAGCAGTTGCAATCCCACACTAATTATTATTTTTTTCCCTCCATTGTGAACAAGTCATGTAAGTCATATATTTAATACTATAGTGACAATATTTGCTTGATAAAGGTACGGTAAAAACCTGAATAAATTATACAGTGTAAGAACCAAGTTTTTCCAAGCTACAGTATGTAGGCTACGGCTAGGCTACAGACTGTACTCAGGTTCTTAGAATAAAATAATGAGGTTTTGTCATTGGTGGGTATGGCCTATTTTGGGCCATTTCTGAAGTTTGTACAAAGCTTTGCATGATAAACAGAACAAATCTAAAGCAACATTAAAACAATGGTACTATGTTGCTGCTGGGAAAACATGGTAGAGCTTGTTATATTAAATTTGTGTATTCAGTGTTCGACTAAATTTCTCAAAATACATAAGAATCCATTTCAAAATTGTAGGCTAAAATAGGACTGTCTTAGCCAAAAACGTTCTTACTTGTAAAAGTTCCTGTTTTATTTCTGTAACACCGTCATTGCCATCACTGTAGTTGTTGCATAATAATACCTAACATAAGCTTAGCTTACAGGATTAGAGTAACTACAACATTTTTTTCGCTTTGTACCTAAGCTTGGTTTCCTCTGGACAATGCGATTTAAAGATACATAGTATTATATTGTCTTTTTCCAACCTCTTCAGAAATTCAAGGCAGTGACAACTTGACTACAATGCTATAAAAAGAGCTCATTGCAGTGGTTTAATGGTGACTTGAGTACAACAGCAATGGAGTCTAAAACAAAAGAAGCATATATATATTTTTTGAATCTGGGTTCTCATTACTTACATAACAGAATATCGTGGACTTTGGTCACCAATTACAGACCACTTATCATGAAAATTCATGCATCATATCCCAGAAGAAATCTCTGCACCCAATGGAAGTGTCAACATTTGGCTGTTTATGTAGGAACACTCAGATCAGATTCAGTGTAACTAAATCAAGCGTTCATTTGCGTTTTAAACCGGGATAATTAAATTCGATGTGAATGTCCATTTCGTTGGCTTCGCTTTTTGTCGGTTATTTTTCTGAAGGATTATGAAAACCTTCCACTACAAGCTTCGTTATTTGTAAACAGAAAGACACTTCACAAAACGTTACAACGCCCGCACTTTGTATTAAGCTTATAAATTATAGAACATTACTTGCACTTTGATTTATAGGACAAAAGCCCATGGAATTAGCATCAAAATTGTTTTATCCAACGCTTACCTCTTTAGGTGAGTTATTATCAGCAATTCCTTCCAGTGGACAAGCATTTTACATTGTAAAAGAACTAAAATATGATAAGGACTTGCAGTAAACCGAAAATCGAAATAACCGCCATCGATCTGTGGCTGGTGTGAGCCCGCAATTTTTGGTGCTGGCCTACTGCTGACCAGAGCGGCTCAAATCCAAGATGGCTGATCTTCAATGATGTTCGAGGGGATCGTTTAAGGGTTTTTCCCGCTGGTTCAAGAACAAACGCCATACTGAAAAGTGAAGGAAGTCATTCGAAGGTCATCAAGTGAAGCTTGCTTTGAGAAAGTTTAAGTTTTAGTAATCTCAGTGAAGTGAGACAGAACATGCGTCACCCATTGCTCCCACTTCACTTCCGTTTCCAAGTTTTGGACGATGGTTTTCTTCAAATTATAACTGGGATAGATGAGCTGACGGTCAGGTTACAATGTTTTCAGACTGGAAATGCAACTTAATGTTAACTTCATTTTAAGTTAGTGCATGTAAATAAGTAAACGATCTCTTATAGAACAAACAATTGGTTTATTTGTATTTAATTGATGCATTTTTTGGCTAGACAATGAAGTAATGATCCTTGTATAAACAAGAGCAATAGCACTTTCTTTAGTGATGTTTTGCGTTCCAGTTCTTGTCACTTAACCCATTGTCATTTAATAAAATTTTAATAAAATGATTCTTTTGTCAGACTATATTGATAAAATCTAATAAGGTATCGTGTAACATAACGCAATTGGGTTTTTGTTTCACTGATTTTTCTATTTATTGGTATAAATGAACTCCTTTACTCCTTTAGATTATTTCTCAGTTTCGACAGTCACAACCTTTAATAATCCTAAAAAGATCCTAATTCTTGAGACAAAAAAGGTACAGGACATTATTTAATTGAGGCATCAACAGGTTCTCCCTAAAGCTTTTGAAGACTCCCAAAAAAGATCCTTTACAAAAATCCCAAAAAGATCTTTAAGATGAATCCCTTTAAAATCCTAATGGTGTTCAAGAACCCCCTTTAAAGATGCAATGGTAACTAATTTATTGCACAGTACTGAGTTCTCCCAAACATCTGTCTTAGACCTTTAAGGATCTTTAAGGATCCTGATAGAAATCCTGTTAAGGTCCTCAAGAATTCCTTGAGGATCTTTCATAGATCCTAAGGAGATCCTTTGATTGATCCTCAAAGGATCTTTATAAAGATCCTAAAAGATCCTCGAGAGTTGATTGAGGATCTCTTAAGGATCCTAAAAAGATCCTTTGACTGTTCTTGAAAAGATCTTTATCAAGATCCGTGAAGATCCTCAAGGATGTCATGAAGATCTTTGAAAGATCTCTTTGATTAGATTACAAAGATCTTTCCAAAGATCTTTGAAAGATCCTTAAAGATTAATAGAGGATTTATCAAGGATCTTCAAAGATCTTAATAAAGATCTTTTCAAGATCAGTTAAAAGATCCTTTTAAGATCCTTGGAAGATCCTCAAAGAATTCTTGAGGATCTGTAAGGATCCTTACCAAGATTTTGAAACTTACTCTCACTAGGATCTTTGTAAGATCCTCACAGGATCCTCACTGGCTCTTTGGGGATCTTTACAACTCCTAATTACAATTGAAGATCTTTAAAGAACTTTCAAAGATCCTTCAAGGATCCTTTAAAGATCCTCATCTTCAAAGATCTTTTGCAGGTCCTTGAGGATCTTTAAGGATCCTTGAAGATCTTCAAGGATCCTCTGATGTTTCTCACCAGGGTATTCTACAGCAGCTAAGCAAAAACAGCATCAAGCCTAGATCTTAGAAGAGTTGTGGGTTCAAATCTGTGATTCAGACTATTCAAAGTTGCAGTCGCTCATCATAACTATATCCACTGGTATGCTTTAGTATTAAAATAATATTAATAAGATTTACTTCTCACAACTGGAACGCAAACTAGACAACTCACCATGTTGTTACACACACCCTGTGAACTAAACCTGAGGCAAACATGGCAACTACCAAACAAAGGATAACTGGAAGAGAAACAACATTGAAAATGGCTACAATTATTTTGTTCACTTCATCATTTCTTTAAAAAAGACTGAAGTGTCACCTCACATCAGGTACAAAATTAACTTTGCAGGGGAACTGGGGATAAGATGGCTGTGACAATGATCAAGTTAACCATGAATTAAGTTTCAAAGATGTGTCTTTGTCAGAAATTATTGTTTTCTTTTTTATGATAAACATTTCCATACATTGGGTTGTGGATAATGGCTTCCACAAACAAAATTTGAAAAGTTATCACAGTTTATTGAATAAAAAAATCCCGACTCTTATATGAACACGACAGCTCTGCTATCTAAGGGTGCTTCCCCTTTGTCAGAACTGGCATTGCAG
>NC_090887.1:24882116-24889616 GCF_036669925.1 Montipora capricornis | reverse complement strand
ATACAGTAGCAGTCCATATTTAGATTTGTCACTTTTTAAATATGATGACAAATGGGTATCAGTAATGGAAAGGCCCAAGGCTTGTGGAGATCACCCAATTAGGTAAGGTACATTACAACAGTGTGCAAGTTTTATTTGAAACCCACCAGTTGGCTCAGTCAGGTGAGCATTGCACTACTGTGCAGGAGCTTGCGGGATAAAACTCCAGCTGGACCAACACTCAGGGTCTTTAAATAAATGAGGAGAAAGTGCTAAATGTACCTTTATAACGACATCTGCAAATGGTTCGACTTTCTAATCTTCTTGGGTAAGGACAATAACCTTTGGGTCTCCTCTCACAAATACATGTATCTTCCATGTTCATATGTGGAAGTTCCTGTAGGATGTTAAAGAACCTACACATTATTTGAGAAGAATTAGGGATGAAGTTTCTGGTGTTGTGGCTGTCCTTTGTGAGTGTATGGGTGGGTAGATGTAGCAGGTCCACATTAGCTGAATAGCTGCCAAAACTTCAACCTTCTTAAATGAATAAAACAAACTTTTACTTTATGCCTTTTTTATGGCAGTCGCAGTCAGAAGTTTCCTTGTGAATAATAACAATAATAATAATGGTTTATTCACAAGGTGGGTCTTCGCTTGACTGAAGACCTATTAATACAATATTTTGTTTTAAAACTACGCTAACAATAAATAGTAAGAACTAAATTAATGCATATATACTAAGATATCAATTCCTCTTTGACTCCTTGAAGTAGAAATTTCCTTGTGGCCGTAAGGGCCCACTGACATATTTTTGGGGGAGCGTTTCTAAGGATGTAATGGTTAAGTAATTTGAGAGAATTTGGCATTATTTTGGTCAGTTTCCAACTTTTGTAAGCCAATGACCCTAAATATGACGTCATCATACCACGCCCATGTTCATGTGACCAATAAAAGAAAACTCTAAATTTGTCTCTGTGCTACGCAATTTGGGTATTTGATCGATGGTTTGATAATTTGTATTCGTTTTTGCATCCAGCCAAGCATGGTTTTCTTTTTATTTTGAAAAATGTTCTTTTTAAAGACATAAACGATACTGAAATACCCATAACTTTTTCAAAAAAGATGATTTAAAAAAATCAATGCTTAGCTATATTCTGTATTTGGGGGTATAACGTTTTATGTAAAAAAAATTAATTCAATTTAAAACCGCCGGAAATTTAGCTTTTTTCCCAAACCGGAAGTCAGTTCATTTACGCATGTGCAGTTGATCTGAGAACGAACACGAGGAAGGGCGAGGAAAAACCTTCGATGGAAACAACAGTTTGTGCGGTGACTTTTGCTTGTGAGTGGGTTTTCTTGTTAGCTCATGATATGATGACGTCAGTTACCGGAAGTACATGTAACATTTCACTTCCTTAGCAACGCGCAAAAAATCCATCTGTGGGCCCTTAACGAATGAAAAATAATCAGTCAAATTGTCTACCCTAACCCTAAACCCTAAACCCTAACTGGAATAGAATCTGCAAGCATGACTTGGTAGGTAGGGTGCTGTGCAAATGCTCTGGTGACAAAACCTACTCTGACATCAGTTGGATTTGTCTTCACATGGTGGTTTGGAATTGAACTCTACTGCTCCTTGCAAATGCTATATTGTTTGCTTCCAAATGAGGTTTAACAAGCTTCAATTTTCAAATGTTATTGTGTACTAAGGTACTACCGGTATATTTTTATATTTTTTCCAAGATCCAAGATAATGCTACTCGAAATGAAGGTTGTCTTAGATTCAAGTAGCATTGTCTTACACCTTGGAAAAAAATTGCTGTGGAACTCAGGGTATTTTGCTCCTTTTGAAGAGACAATTTTTTTCCACTAGACGAGAAGGAACAATAAAATTGGGACAAACTATTTTCAAAATCTTATAAAAGCCTTCGCCAGAAGCTACATAATCTTAATGAATATATGTAGCTATTTGCCATCAATTATTAATAAATAATACTAATGATAATTGAAATGCAGGACTGGGAGATAACACCTTTATTACCATGAATAATAATAATTTGTAGATCTGCATTGTGTTTAGGCTAAGAACCTCTTTGTCTTTCCTTTCTTTTACAGGTTCTACTCCAGAGATGCAGGGCTTCTTAAATTTAAAATCCATGCGGGATTCTTGGGTCGCCCAATCCCACCCACTGGGAAGAGACTTGTGGCCTTCACATTCCATCCTCTTTACCCATTTGCTATCTCAGTGCAGAAGACCAATGCAGAATATGTTGTAAACTTTCATATCAGGCATCTCTCTGGTGGTTTAGAGCACACTTGATCATAAATGATCAGATACATGCTCTTCACTAATTATTATTATTATTATTAGAATTAAATGACTAAATGAAAATACACAAGATTCCCTGCGACTCTGAGTTTTGTGCGTATGCACTCATCAGGCAGATTTAATAAAGAACAGACTCATTAGCTAGCTATATGTACATGTTTACGATGAGTAGAACGAAACTCAGAGTCGCAGGGAATCTTGTGTATTTTTATTTAGTCATTTAATTCTATACACCGCTCTACACAAACGTGTATTGCGCACTCTTTAGCAGTGTTTGCTACAGTTTCCTATGATTAATAATAATAATAATAATATTATTATTATTATTATTATTATTTCAACCAATAACTTGTACAACACAAGTTAGAAGGGAATTCTTGTTTCATTTTTAAGTTGTGCTATGTTTTCATCATTTGTATTTGAAGTGAGGCAATCAGAGGAGTTCACCAGATATCCAAACACTGCAAAGTATTGTGAAAAAATTTTAGGTGCAATATTGTTTCTTGAAGGAATTTATTGAACTCAAGATTTGACTGTATTTGCATTTACAGTCACACATGCATACATACCTTTCTACTCACCGTAGACCCTTCTGCAGAAACAAGGGACAATAAATTGTTTTTAAGTTTTTGGTAGTCTCCTTTTCAAATGAGTTTCTAATGTGGTGGCACTGATATATTTTACATCATGCATGGTTTGAATTAACATTAATTTTCCCAACACTTTGTGCTGGACTCACTGTTTTTGTTACCATTTGTGCTAAAAATAAGGGTAGTTGATATATCATAGTCACACAACAGTGAGGATCCAAAATAGGCTTTTTCAATCCCCCATCTTGCCTCTATTTGTTATTCCATCCCGTCGCAACATGCATTTTCATTCCGATCCCACCTGGTTGAAACCACCTTGCTCCAGCTCAGAAGTTGAGTTAGACTGAAAAACGCCACTTACAGAGGATTGAAATGAGTGAACATTATGTGCTTGTATTTCTAGATAGAAAGTTAATGACATGCCTGCACGTACTCCATCAGTATGTTTTTTTGCGGTCGTCTCGCGTTCTGCATAAGAGCCTTAAAATTGTGTTTTTACACAGACGTGCGTGTCTTTAAGAGATTTACCCCTTTTGTATGATATTATCAGAGCTTTTAGGCTCCATTGTTCCATCAATGTATGTTTAAGATTTTTAACTGCTGGGTGGTATGAGTGACAAAAGGCAAAAGCCCCTCATTAGCCTTTTTCTATGGTTGTGTTTGGATAGCCATGCACTCTCAGGCATTGTTTGAACTCCTCAAGGCTCTCTTCAAATCATGTTGTTTATAAAGAGTTAGTCCTAAGAAGCCATTTTTTATGCCTGGGGGGTGGCCGCATGAGCTTACAGTGTGTATATTGAAAGGTTTCAGTCGGCGTATAATGAGTTTTAAACTACTGTCGAGGAAAGTGATTTCGTTGATGGTCATGAAGGGGTAAAATGGGAGCTGGGCTTGACCTAATTTCTCGGTGGGAAAGTGGGGCTTGATCACTTGGGACTGTGATTTTATTACTGGAAATGGGAGATAAAGAGCCCTTGCTGAGAATTGGATTTGCCTTTTCAGAGGTTATCAGGTATTAGTTCTGCTCAATATTTCTGATATCAAATATTTCATGCGGTCTTCTTGTGTTCCGGGACACTGCTATGCAAGAGTGAGGACCTCCTGATGCCAACAGACTTGTTTTTAAACCTCAAAGCTTCCTATCTACAACATACCTCTAATACGGCTCGTCTAGCACGAATCGACTTCCCTAAACCCACTGCAACCAATGCAATCATTCGAAAAGAAGAAGCTCAGATGAGGTATTGGCAAGGTGTCATGGTAAATGTGTCAGGCACAGGAACTGAAACGTCCTTGAACAAGCGATTGTTGTGGGTCTAGAGAAGAGGGCGGAAACTCGGAGGATATTGGTGAGGATACTTATATTGACGAACTTCGTAATAATGATGATGACAGTGACTTGGGAAGTGACGTAGAGAATCGGCAGACTGCACCATTAAGGGCCTGCAGACGGATTTTTTGCGCATTGCTAAGGAAGTGAA
Source organism: Montipora capricornis (assembly GCF_036669925.1). Lineage (NCBI taxonomy): Eukaryota > Metazoa > Cnidaria > Anthozoa > Scleractinia > Acroporidae > Montipora > Montipora capricornis. Next base: position 24,885,234 of record NC_090887.1, on the reverse strand, counting down.
ATGTTACTTCCGGTAACTGATGTAATTATGTCATGAGCTGACAAGAAAACCCACTCACAAGCAAAAGTCACCACACGAACTGTTGTTTGCATCGAAGGTGTTTCCTCGGCCTTCCTCTCGCTCGTTCTCAGATCAACTGCGCATGCGTAAACGAACTGACTTCCGGTTTTGACAAAACGCTAAATTTCCAACGTCTTTAAAGTGAATTAATTTTTTTTAAGTGGCACGTTTCACCCCAAATACTGAATATAGCTATTCATTGATTTTTTCAAATCATCTTTTTTGAAAAAGTTATGGGTATTTGAGTATCGTTTATGTCTTTAAAATAATGCCAAAATTCTCTCAAATTACTACTTAGCATTACATCCTTAGCAACGCACCCCAAAAAATACGTCAGTGGGCCCTTAAGAATGCTTTTTCATGTGCCAGGTGAAAGCAGGCCTTTTTCAACGGATGAATGAAGGGGGTAGTTTCTAAAGAAACTGGAACTAGGATTCGTTCTGACGAAGGGCTCACGCTTCGAAACGTGAGCTTTTAGAATCTCTGTACGGTGGCCAATTTACATTATCAACTCCGTCGATAGAACCAAATTTTTGTATACTTTTTCCGCGGACACTTCGGTAAGCAATCCCATGCAGATACAAATTATACCTCGTGTTTTCATGTTTTTTTTAGACTATCATTAAGTGTTTCATACAACATACAGATGCTCTAAAATTATATTTTCCCTATCATAACTCCGGTTAGGATTTTAGTAGCAGGGACTGCGATTTCTATCAAACTTGGAAACTTTTCACTGGGACTGGGATTTTGTCCAAATTTGGACTGGTAATTGGGATTGCCACCCCCTCCTTTCATGACCCTCTTCATTCTCTGATATTTCAGCCGTGAATTTGATGGTAGGGTAGAATTTATTAGTTTGTTTAATAAAATGGTCCACCGCTGCTTTATTGCTGTCCCAAAAAGGGAGAAAATGTCATCAATATATCTTTTCCATAGTTTTTGGCTTGGTACAATTGACAAACTAACGTGACGTTTTCCCGGATTCTCTTTAGCATTTTTCCTTCTTCAATAACTGCCCGAATTCTTTCCTTACGCAGGAGAAAACTGCTTCCAAAGCTTCCCTTTCATAATAAATTGCAACGCAGTTTACTATGTCAGAGGTTTCAGATTAGCTATAGGTTGGGTGTCCGGAAAACTAAGACCTAAGACCTAAGACCTAAGACCTAAGACCTAAGACCCGGAAAACTAAGACCTAAGACCCGGAAAACTAAGACCCGGAAAACTAAGACCCCTTTCATTTTAGTTCTCAAAGCAATCCCTGAGCCGTTTAAAAAGGCGCAAAAATATAATAAATAAATGCGAAGGAAATCGGGAATAAATCACGCGCAAAGCAGCAATTGAGCCATAGAAAAGAACGGCACCAAAAAACCCTGTATTCCTGAAAGAAATGTTATGTATATCCAAAAAATTAAGATCGATTTTGAGACGACAAGAAGGCTTTATAATGACAGCGTTGGGAGAAAATCTAGCGGCGCTTGCTTGATAATTATTCATGCCACAACCGCGAATGTCACGCCAGGCGAGTCAAGGCCGCATGACAATCCCGCATTTCATCAGAAAGGAAAAAGAAATCGTTGTTCTCAAATGCCTCGCCTGTAACTGAACCAATTGTTCATCTGTTCTTCGGAAATTAAGGGTTCTCAATGTTTTAAAACCCGCCATAACATTGCCATGTGATTCTTACAGAGATCTGTATACCGTGTACCATTCCTTCGGGACAAGGCCTAACTGACACCCATGATTTTATAGATAATGTTTTCAATTTTTGAATAACCTCAGCAAAATTTGTTTATGCTAGGTTCGACTTTATCATAGAACCGAATAAGGCTTTGATCGTTCAATCAAATACGCTTTACATTATTACCTTTGTTACCTTCTAATTCAATACACAGACCCCAGGTGAGAGCTTCCTGCTTCCCACCCCTCTCAGTCCCATTCTGTTGACCTTTGAATTTGTTTACATGGGCTCGTGACAGAGGTTGATCAAAGAAAAACCCGTCGTTGATTTCCAACAGGGCGTAACACCCGACTGCCAATAATTTCCGAAAAACAAATAAACAATTGGTTCAGTTACAGACGAGGCATTTTAGAACAACGATTTATTTTTCCCCTTTCTGATGAAATGCGGGATTATCATGCGGCCTTGACTCGCCTGGCGTGACATTCGCGGTTGCGGCGTGAATTATTATCAAGCGCCGCTAGATTTTTCTCCCAACGCTGTCATTATAAAGCCTTCTTGTCGTCTCAAAATCGAACGTAATTTTTTGGATATGCACAATATTTCTTTCAGGAATACAGGGTTTTTTGGTGCCGTTCTTTTCTATGGCTCATTTGCTGCTTTGCCCGTGATTTATTCCCGATTTCCTTCGCATTTGTTTATTATATTTTTGCGCCTTTTTAAACGGCCCAGGGATTGCTTCGAGAACTAAAATGAAAGGGGTCTTAGTTTTCCGGGTCTTAGGTTTCCGGGTCTTAGGTTTCCGGGTCTTAGGTCTTAGGTTTCCGGGTCTTAGTTTTCTGGATTTGTAGTGGGTTATCCGGAAAACTAAGACCTGACATTTAACACTTAACCCGAAATATTCCAACATAATGGCGGTTGGAGCGAAGCAGATTCCCTTAAATTGTACTACATTTGGATGCTGGATCTGCCTTTTTTACGAAAACGGTGTCACCAGTGCGATTCGCAATATTCCCCGCCAAAAAGGACATGTGACCCTGTTGACCTTTGAATTTGTTTACAAGGGCTCAGTGACAGAGCTCGATCAAAGAAAAACCCGTCGTTGATTTCCAACAGGACGTAACACCCGACTGGCAATAATTTCCGAAGAACAAGTGAACAATTGGTTCAGTTACAGGCGAGGCATTTGAGAACAACGATTTCTTTTTCCTTTCTGATGAAATGCGGGATTGTCATGCGGCCTTGACTCGCCTGGCGTGACGTTCGCGGTTGTGGCATGAATAAATATCAAGCAAGCGCCGCTAGATTTTCTCCCAACGCTGTCATTATAAAGCCTTCTTGTCGTCTCAAAATCGATCTTAATTTTTTGGATATACA
>NC_090887.1:24869616-24877116 GCF_036669925.1 Montipora capricornis | reverse complement strand
AAAATCATTCAAGTCTGACGCATTGAAAGTGACAGTAAACCATGTAAGGGTTCACTTCAATTGGACAAAATTCACGATAGAAATTATAGGTAGTTCTGCTTTTCACACAAAAAGGAACTACCAGTATTTTTATTTACTTCAAAAAAGAGGCTAAAATATTGAAGTGACAAGGATTTATTGCTTATCATGGATATGAGATGGTAAATATCCAAAGAGGCAATCACAGCAAAGTTTGCTATAACCAATCTCATCTACCACGTGTCCCAGGAAACTTAAAAAACTCAACTTTGGTTACTTGGTTACTTTACTACTATTATTACTAGCACCACTGCCACTACTATACTCTGGCTTACCATCCCATATCAAGCACACTGTCTTTGAATGATAACTATCTCATAAGGAGTGTGATTTACACAAAATAACTTCCATTTCATTATACCGTAACAAATAACAAGTGAAACTCTTACAGTTTCCGTTCATCATCAACTTCAATAAGCTTCTGGCAACCAGTTGCTGGGTAGGAGATATTTAGCTGCAAGCATAAACAGCTGTCTCAATGGTGAATTTAACAACATTAAATCTAATGAAAGATAGAAGTGATCCTTGCACTTAGACAATTAGACAACTGAAAAATTCAGGTGGCTTCAATGAGATTGGCACCCATGATCTCTGCGATGCCACATGGGTTTGTATCCCGTTGAAGCAACCTGGATTCTTAAATGACAAGTAAATAAGAGACATGGTTAGTGCGCTCGAATCCGGATCGAGTGGTCCAGGTTCAGGTTCAGGTTCAGGTCCTGGCCTGCGACGTTGTAAATACTCCCAGTCGCTTCATGCTACAGATACCGGAGATGAGCGCCAGCCTGGTAGGGCCTTCTAGGCTTGTGGCAGACTTTACTTTACCTTTTACCTTAGGGTTTTAGGGTGAGACTTCACAGATTTTACTCTAACACAAGATAATTTTACTTGTCAACTGGGGGCGTCATAGGGTGCCTGAGGTGTCAATGCGTTAAACCTTATGATATGCTGATAAAGAAGGCATAGATATTCAGTAGTAATCTTGATAAAAGAATTTTAAACTAACACCTCCGGCTTAGAAACACATTTTAACAATGGTTGTTTGGTTAAATGAACACAATATTATACAGGCCAGCACACATAAATCTGTCTGTCAGCAATTTAGTGGTCCTGTTCCAAGTTTCGATGATGAAGGAACTACCACCACTTGTACTATAATAAAAAGAAGTCCCGCATATAAGAACCTAGTGAGTTGAAATTTACCATTTCAACACCTGTTTTTGTAAGAACCGTGGGTAAGAAAATGGATAGAAAACGAGATATAGGACTGAAGGATTGGCTGTATTAAACTACATGACATCAAAATCACGAAACTGTTTCAGACTTTATTTGAAACTTCCACACTGTTTCAAGAAGGATTTTTCTGCTGTCAGTCGTAAGTCCTCCTTCCTTCTTTCGACGACTATAGAAAGCACACTTCCCTTTGGGAAACATTTAAGGAAGGGCCGCTAATGCATCAAAATAAAACTCTCATTGATCATCAGTAAATAACCCTAGGACCGTAGTGCAAGTCTCTACATGATACAAATTCAACTCGAACATTCAATCCGTCGAATCTTAGGGTCGCACGACCCATCCGTACAAATTTACACCACAGTTATGCAGATACATAGTTAGCATTTTACTTCGTGTTCGCCGTTTAATCAGACCATTACCGTATCTATGTTTTTTTACCTTCATCTTTCACCCTCTCTCCGATGAGGAGGATCCTACAAGAAGCAACGGAAAGAGAACGAACACTGGGAGCCAATGGTATTATGGGCACTGAGCTCAAGGGGACTGGAACTACACCTGTGATGTAAAATAATAAACATGGCCGCAACCTAAGGCAAAGGAAGGGTCAGATCACATAGTGATCTACCATGTTGCACGAGCTACTTTTGGCGTTGTCTGGAGATTCTGGCGGTATATATGTTTATGACAAGTTTGCTGGAATACAGGTTTGTGGTTTGACAAGCAGATGAACGTTGTGCAAATCACAAATATACCAGGTGCCAATCTCCGAAAAATTCGATTTGTCTTTGTGGCAAAAACAGTAAAGCAATTTCACCTTTTTACCTCTTTGGCGTGTAACATTCTATTCGAGAACGAGAAAGAGAGAAAACCTCTGTAATCATGCTGGGACATGGAAGGTGTAAACTGCAGGTTGCAGGTTTATAGGGTTGCAGGTCATTGTTTCAGCATAGCTGAAACAACCCAAACCTTTTCTAATGCTAATAGTAGCCATAAAAACTGTGCCTTAGATGATTTTTAAGCCTAAGGTTTGCATTTTTGTAAAGATTTGGGTTGTTTCAGTTGGGGTAAAACAATGACCTGCAACCCTAACCTGGAAGCTGCACTTTGCACCCTCCACCTGGAACTTGACTTTCAGATATCACCAAACCTATGATTTCTTTTGCACAGCTGAATAGTTTTATTTTAAAATCAAGTATTGTAAAATTATTCCTGAAAAGCTGTGAGGTGGTGGCAAAGAATTAATTTGCCTCCACTTCACTTGTAAATAAAATATAAACTTACCCAGAGTAAAAGGTCTTGAAGCATGGTTAGTGCTAACCAGTATTAATACCATGGAAACCTATAGGTTCTGATACCTCTTAACCAATGGTGAGCCCTAACCAAGCTTCAAGCAACTGGCTCCATATGGTTCTTATAAGGAGGGACTTCAGGATATCTTACCACTATAGTTATAATCAGTTTTGGTGACCAGGCTGTTATATAATTGCCAAATCAGCAGTGCCAGTTAATTGGTTTTTCTTGATTTTTAGGTTGCTGCTGACCTGCCATTTGTCCATGAAAGTGAGATTAGTCTACTTAATAGAATTTGTGGGCTAGGAACTTACTTTCAAAAGTTTCAGACATTTTGTAAGAAGTATTCAGGTGTTTCTCCCTATGTTGGAGAAACACAAAGAGATGGTAAGTTTTGATTCTAGATCTCAATCAGGGTTTATTGTTCCTCTTTTATTTGAAAAAAGCAATGAATATAAGTATAGTTTTATTTTATTAAAAACTAAACTATGAATATCAGATTTCCAGCATTTCATTGGCTTGCTGGACACATACTATCAGTTCATGTACCTACTGTATCTAATATGTTCAAGGATCGCATCAGCAATAAAGCAAACTGAAAACATTTTTGCAGCCGTTTTGGACTAGAATTAACCAAGGCAGAAATCGATGCTTTAGTCGACAATACATGGAAGAGTTGTTGAACCTGGAGTTTTTAACAAAACAATAATAATAATTATTATTATTATTTTACTCAGGCTTGCTGGATATAAAATGATTATAACCAACTCAGCACTATGTAACTCGTTGGTTATCTGCATTGTTAAATATAATCGTGTTATTTTAACTGGGGGTATTTTTTAACTTTAAGTTAGCTTACGGTATTACTGAATAGTTGTTGGGTGCAGGTTATGTCCAGTTTTTTCATTTAATAAACAAATAAGTAAGTAATAAATATAGCACTAAAATAACAGTATTTTCCTCACTAGCAGGCCCACTTGGTCATAAGATGCACCCTAAACATTCAATCTTGTTAGTATCAAATGAACTAACTGGAAAGTTTGCGAAACACTTTGTTACAAGATACATCCCAAAATACGGTTGTCCCTCGTTCCAACTTCTTTAAGCAGCAATAGAGAAAGCCCTATATCTTAAGTCTTTTTAGACATTATTTTGGTACATCCATTACTGGTAATTCCTGTGACCACTGGTGGCAATTTTTTGCAAATATTGTGGTCATTTCTTTTCCTACCTAGGAGAAAATTTTCAAGAGCCCTTTGGTTTGTACATCCAAGCTTTCTGTACTGGCCTTGATCAAGTTCTTGATTCCTACAGGAATGTCTTGGTTGACTTAGAAAAACAGGTACAGTAGTATGCATTAACCTTAATTTACCATCTACATGTGCATGTATCAGTGGGCTGTTTGTTACTTGACCTTTTGCTTTGCATTATCTTTTTCATCATGCAGATTCTTAAGGATCCTAAACTTCCACTGACATATATTGAACACAGTTTGGAACAGGTTTGTAACCATGATTTTAACTTCACATTCCCAACATTATAGTCAGGTTATGTCACCCTCCTGGTGTCTGTTTGTCAAGAAAAATAGTAATAGTGAGAACTGCCAGTTAATTTATATGATATTTTGGTTTGAAACTTTCAGTATCAAGGGTTGTTTCCAGCACTTTGGTCTGTTATTGAGCACATACAAGCAAGTAAGGTAGGATAAAACAGCACAGTATGCCAAAAACTTTTTATGATGAAGTTTATATAGTCTTTCAATGTAGAATGTAAGCATTGTATATTTTTCTGGTCAAAAGGGAAACCTCATCAATGTGTTTCTTTGTTTTGCTTGTTTTGGTTTCATTGAATGAATGAATGGTTGCATAGAGATAGACTATTGATCCAGTTACAAGTTGAGTTGAGTTTGAGTTGAGTTTTGAGTTAAGATTGACTTAAAATTGAGTTTATATTGAGTTACAGTTTTTGGCATTTTTGGCACTTGAAACTAACAAATATTAAGTAGAAGTCACTGGGAAGACCATGAAATACCGTTTTCATGAAGTGCACAGATGTATAATAATTTGCGAAATGGTTTTAAACTGATCAAAACACTCTTGAAATTTCATGCACAGAAGTATTCTTGTTTACCAGTTTCAGCACTTGGAATCCTTCAATTTGACTACTGCCTGTTTTTCTGTTAAGTGGTCTCATCAATCAGTAGTCCCTTCAGAAGATTATGCCAAGCACATGGCTGATGAAAAGACCAGACCACATCACCATACTCTTTTCGACTAGTGTGTGCGATCTTTAACATCCCACAGAGTTTATGAACATTGAAGGTTGTGAGACGGGACCTGCGGTTGATAGTCCTTTTTCGCAAAGACTTGAAAGTCTAACCATTTGCGGATGTTATTACAAAGACAGCACTTTCTCCTCAGTTTTTTTTAAGACCCTGAGTGTTGCGGGTCTGGCCGGAGTCAAACTCGCAATCTCCTGCATAGCAAACTGAGCCACCGGTGCATGGTTGTTCCTTCTAGCGATCAAGTCTATAGACGCAGAAAAGATATCTTCGTATAAGGCTTGATGAGATTTACTGTTAACCCTTTCACTCCTGTCGTCTGTCGTCCAATCGTCTGGCGTTAGACAGAGTAAAATCTATAAGTGTCACTCTTGGGAGTGAAAGGGTTAAGCCAGTTTATAGCCCCGGCATCTAAAGGATGAAACGTACCGTTTGTCGTCCAGCAGACAAGTGTGGTTTTCACGATCAGTTATCACATGAAATATCTGAACAAGTGAGCCTCATGAGGGTTTAGGGCCTATTTGAGTACTTGTACTATGGAGAGTTTTTAAGACTAGTTTTGAATCAATTGCTTCTCGGCACTTTTTCAATTTAGTTATTCAATTAGTTATTCATTGTTATCTAACAATGTTGATAACCATTGCATAATCGCCTTCTGTTAAACATTGACTTTGTCTGTTCCACCATTTTCAGGTTTTGTTAATATCTGTTACAGTACCTTCTATTTGGTTTGTTTTATTTTTAAACCCAAATAAGTTTGTGTTCCAAATCCAAAGTCCTTATTAATTATTGCTCCTTTGCAATATTTGCCTTTAATATCTTCATTACATTAGTGCTTTGTGTACACATGATGTTAGAAATTTTAGATTTGCATTAGCCCTGTGGCAGCTAATAGAAGACAATACAATTTCCTAGCATTTTAGCTTGTGGTCCTGTTTTGGTCTCTTAGCCTAGTTTGCTTCTTGTCGTCTGTACATTTGTTGGATCACTTTACTCATTAAAATCTGTCTGATACAATGGATGAAAACCTAGTGTACCTGATTTCTTAGTCTCCTTCCATTCTGACATCTCCAGTTTTTTATAATTAACTTTTCTATGGCTCCCCTTGTTTGGCCCTACATATTAAGTCAATAAATTTATTTAAACAATATGCTGACAGAAAAGCATTGTTGTGGGCTTGACTGTTTGCATGATGTGTTTTTAAACAGGCCTTTGGATGTCAGATCTTGGATGTTTTGCAGCAAAGTTGCATTTGTGGGATCCCAGATGTGAAAGATGCATTGGAAAGGTGATGTAAACAATATTGTACAGGGTCAAATTCTCTTTAAAAAATGGTTATCATTCTTGATGAATGTAAATTTTGTATAGGAACATGTTAACTTTTAAGAAAACAGAAATAAAATGTTCCAGTCACTTGTGGCCCACATGACACATACACAGACTAACATGGTTCTTGTTACTTTTAATGCTTTTGTCACTACTTGTGAGCTTACTGTATTCTGGGTGTAAAAATACCAAATGACTCATTTAAAATAACTTGTTCTGTTGATTTGATCTGACTTAGAATCTTGTTTGTTTGCCATGGTGTAATGTATCAGCAACTAAGTGCTTGGGTCCTGCATGGAATTCTTATTGACAAGCACAATGAGTTCTTCATCAAAGAAATCACTTCAGCTGATAAACAAACAGCTAACTGGACAGACGACAGTGCAGCTGGAATGAGTAATGGTGACTTAGGGATACCTGGAATAACAGGAAGGCAACTTGCTGAAATATTGGTAATTTATAACTGGGTTTTTATTGCCAGGAAGTTTTCAACAAAATCTGCAATCTGATTGGTTCCAGGTGCAGGTGGAATTTTTTTCTCCCACCCAATCACAGCGGGCATTGTTTTGTGGCATTGCCATAATGAGGTGTAGCCGTATGTTGATTGCATCACTTATAAACATTGCAATTTATTGTCAACTGTATAAAAGATACATGTATTTACCTTTAACATTTTATTATTCAATAAAAATGTTTTGATGAATCCTCTTTCTTTCACTTTCTCTACCTCTGTTTTCTACACTGTCTAATTTCAAGAAATCATTCAGGAACCTTGCTGTGATTACAGCTCTAGTTTTTTTCTTTTTTTGCAAGCATTATGCTAGATTTTAAGAAAAAGTAAAAATATTATTCCTAGCCCCGGTTGGTCCATATTTTGAAAGACCAGGGCCTCTGTCTTGAGTACTACTCTTGGCCTGCAGCCTCAGGTGTGGGCACAGTTTCTTTTCTCCAACACAGACCTTCCTGTTGGTAAATAACAGTTTTTATGGTCATAGAAAAGTATCTGTACAGCAGGTCTATTTTGTGAGCCCCCCCCCCCCCCCCCCCCCCCTCACCTATCCCATGGAACATCTAGGTATCTTTGATTGGTGGGTTTTCAACTAACATTGAAAAACTACATGTACCTAACTGTCTTCATTTTTAGCAAGTGTGACATTTGCTATATCTCCTTCACTACTATTGAAAATTGCTCAATTTTGACAGCTTCAGACCCAGTAGTACAGAAGGACAATACTTTTGTCTCTATTAGAATTGCTGGTAGCTCAACAGAGGAGACATTTCTCACATAT